>NW_024080596.1:1925191-2012220 GCF_014754425.2 Oryx dammah | reverse complement strand
TGTGAAGAAGGCTGAGCGCCGAAGAATTGATGCTTTTGAACTGTGGTTTTGGAGAAGACTCTTGAGAGTCCCTTAGACTGCAAGGAGATCCAGCCAATCCATTCTGAAGGAGATCAACCCTGGGATTTCTTTGGAAGGAATTACGCTAAAGCTGAAACTCCAATACTTTGGCCACCTTATGTGAAGAGTTGACTCATTGGAAAAGACTCTGATGCTGGGAGGCATTGGGGGCAGGAGGAGAAAGAGATGACCGTGGATGAGATGGATGGATGGCATCATGGACTCGATGGACATGAGTCTGAGCAAACTCCGGGAGGTGGTGATAAACAGTGAGGCCTGGCGTGCTGCAATCATGGGGTTGCAAAGAGTCGGACACGACTGAGTGACTGAACTGAACTGAAGTAGTGTTTCAGAAGATATTTGTCAGAAGTGGGATAATTATAAAACTTGGTGTCTGGTTTAATGTAAAGATGGAAGGATGATTGACATCAGTTATATCTTAAGATATAATAGTTTTGGATTGATAGTCATAGAAAACCAAGGGCTTTAAGGTAATTTTGGTAAGTTAAGTGTCATGTAATAAGTAACTGTCCAAGTCACCAAATCTTTTCTTTCATAATTATTTCTGAGGGAATTTTTTCAGGCAAATAGAAAAATAATTTATTGGTTTATAGTCTTGTATTTCCTGGGTCAAGTTTTCTAGGAACAAATAGCTTAGTTATGTAGGCACAGATGGTCTGGTCTTACCTGAGTCATGGTGACACACAGGGTCCCAGGTCTCAGAAATGAAAGTGGAAGTCACTCAGTTGTGTCCAACTCTTTGCGACCCCATGGAGTATAGAGTCCATGGAATTCTCTAGGCCAGAATACTGGTATCATTCACCTCAGAAATGAATGATATATAAATTTCCTGACATTTTGACTACTCTTTGAATCTATGAAATAAACTCTACTTGTCCATAAAGTATTTCACTTGTTAGGAATTATTAGATAATATTTTTGAAAATATAATTGGATGTATTGCTTTGTTGTTCAGCCAAGTCATGTCCAACTCTTTTGCAACCCCATGGACTGTAGCCTGCCAACCTCCAGTGTAGTGATTTCCCAGTCAAGAATCCTTGAGTGGATTGTTGTTTCCTTCTCCAGGGGATCTTCCCATCCAGGGATTGAACCTGTGACTCCTGCATTGCAGATGGATTCTTTACCGTTGAGCCACCCAGGAAGCCCAGATGTAATGCTTGCATAGTCATAAATGCAATTGATCTACAGTTTCTGTTTTTTTTTTCTTTTTCTTTCTTTTTGTACTGCTGTCATATTTCAATATTATGAGTGTGCTGACTTCAGAATATGAACTGAGCTCTTAAACTTCAGAAAATTCTGGTAGATTTTAAAGAACCTTGAAATTATCCTGTCTTTAAAGGTTAGATGAACTTTATCTAAAAACCCATTTGCTTACTGTGCTTTTTCACACAGGAGATCTATATTCACCTCGCATTTTTTTTTTTCAGTGTTCAATGGCCTAGTCAATTTCCCACTTCTTTTAGGGTATATTTTTTGTTCTATCTCTGACTTGTTTTTACATATCCTTTCCTTTTATTGTAAAGGACATGTATTATCTGTTCTCCGGCTTGCTCCCTCTTGTCCCATCATACTTGATTTTAGGATGGGCACAGTGCCATCCTGAAGAGAATAAAGTCAATTTTTGATTCCCTGTGTCTATAAACTGTTGCTTGTGTAAAAATGGAGAATACGATTAAATTCTCTAAACCTCAATTTTTAGCATTAGTAAATGTAATATAGGATGTTGGGCAGCACCCAGGCCATACTTTCAGGACAGAGGCACTCTTCCCCGACTTGACAATGATGCACAGCTTGTTGTAGCCACGCTTTCTGGGAAACAAATTCACTCAGGACAATGCAGATAGTGGAGTGCAGTTTATTACACCACCGGGCCCAAGGCAGAGTCTCCTCATAGCCAAGGATTCCGACCAGTTTTTGTGAAAACCTTACATACCCTAAGTGTACATGCCCAAACCCCCCTTCCCCAAATTCCCTGAAACTAGTCTGAACAAAGAAAAAGAAAGATACAATCAAAGTTAAGCCATGATTCATATGCCTTAAGCCTAGGTAGTTAACAGTGGACAATTATCAATAGGCCTGTGGTCGTACCCCAATAAGCATAATAGAATGTATGATTCTATTTGGTTACACAGATAATTAAAACATTCTTTTAGGCAGCAGAGAGAATAGGTACAAGCCCTGGGGCTCTTCTTTCAGGGGGCCTGGTTTCTCAGTTGGTATGTTGTTTCCATACATACTGGGCATATAGCCCAAAGTCCACAGTCCAGCCCAAGAAGGAGTCCTGCTTTCAAGGTAGAGCCTGTTCTGTCTGTTTCCTCCTTCAAGCTGAGTCCCTTTGTAGGAACTGCCCTCAATCATAGGGAACTCACTGCCCTTGTGAGTGGTCACTGTGCAGATACAAAGTCCAGATCACTTTGATTTAATTCAAGAAATATCTAAAGAGTAGCCTCACTCTGGAGCTCCCCCTGGAATTAGTGAGGCTTCTGTTGTAAATGCCTGAAAGTTCAACTTTTCTCCTAACCTGTCCTGCTAACCTCACTGACTCAAAGATATTGTTCCTAGGAGAGTGCTCCAAGGAACCGATTGCAGGCAAATTTCCTTATCAGAATATGTTTCCTGCCTTACCCCACCTAAACCAATAAAGTTGGCATAACAATAATGCCTGACTCTTAAAGTTGTTGTGAGCTTACAGTGAGGTTTTAGATGTGCAGTGTTTGTAACATGAACACTTAACAAATGCCCTTATTTTATAATGGGATGTTAAAAAGGGGTCTTCTCTTTATTCAAGATTTTAGTTAAAGCAACAAAGCTCAGGATTAGCTTTGTGAGCTGAGCAATTTATATTTTTAAAAGTAAGTGTTAGATATATCCATGCAGTACTTACAAAAAAAATATCAGAACTGGTTCTGCTTTGCTCTGCCACAATAATAAAATTCTAGCCTATGGAAAACATTAGATTACAGACTTTGATTTTTTGAAAGGAGTCTGTACAAGTATAGATATATTTGGTTTCCCTTCTTGTCCCCTAGTCCCAGGGCTTTTCCAGTGGTTCAGTGGTAAGAAATCTCCTACAATGCAGGAAATGCAGGGGATATGGGTTCGATCCGTGGGTGAGGAAGATCCTTTGGTGAAAGAAATAGTAACCCACTCAGGTACTCTTGCTAGGAAAATCTCATGGATGGAGGAGCCTGGCAGGCTACAGTCCAAGGCAAAGAGTTGCAAAGAGTCAGACACGACTGACGCAATTTAGCATGTGTGCATGCGCTGCTACTCCAAACATGTACAGGAGACTCAGGGAACCACGGTGAGAGAAATTTGGGAAAAACTTACATGCGTCCCAACAGTGGTGAGGGTAGAGCTGAACCCAGATCCTGGGACCCACTTTTCCCACAGAGAATACTGAAGGAGAGAAGCAGGCTGGAGCTGTCTGGGATGGCAAGCCAAGGAAAGAGCAGAGAGTGTTGGGCAAGCATCACTTCTGCCATTTTCCAGGCAAAGAGGCATTTGTTACCAATGCCGAAGCAACTCCTACAGAGCACTTGTCTGCCTAACTGATGCAGTGGTTTGCCTGTATGGGTAGAGATTTATAGTAGGAGCCTGTGGGCGGTGGTATGAATATAGTCAGGATGTACAGAGGAAGCTTGTAATGGTTTAGCCCCAAACTTCAATGTTTCTTCAAGGAATTAGCAACATAGAAGGTGGCATCAGAAAGTAATTTCCTAGTAAAAACGTGCTCATAATAAGATGTTTGTCTCATGAAAAATGGATGTTTGCCATATTAGAAATTATAAACAGCCAGATTATAAAGACTCTTATTTTCTCTAATCCTGTCTTCCTATGATATAATCTTGGAAGAAGTAGTAACAAGAGAATTAGAAAGAGTTTTTAAGTCTATCTGTAAATCATTTGATATTACTCCTGTCAAAAGTGGCATCTAGTTGTTTAAGAGGACTGGGCTAGGGAGTGGGACTATTAGATCTCTGGGATCTCCCTTCTCTGAATCTTACATGAAGAAGATGTAAAGGCTCTGTGATGTCAGTGGTGATGCTCTCTGGGTCGTAGGCTATGACTGACTTTAATTTTCTTTTTTTCATTTGTTTGCATTTTCTCAACTTCTATCTTGAATAAGTATTAACAGAAGTAAATAATAAATATATAAAATATGTAAGTATCTATAAAGGTAATAAAATAAAGCCACTTTTTATCTTAAAATAGTGTGTATAATTTCCCCAGCCTTGAAACGAGCCAACCTTATTAAATGTATTGCATTTTCTGTATCCATGTTTTAACTATGATAATATTTTGCACAATGTAGATGGATCATTATTATCAGTTTTTCTTTAAGAAGGTAATCATATTAAAGTTATCATAGTAGGCTTGTTACTATTATTTCAGCTACATTGTTTTGCTTTCTATTATCTTGTTTAAGTTTTCTTCCTATGCATTGTGTAAACCAGGAGTACTTTTCCTCTGGGAAAGTGATACATCATAGATGAATTTTCATTCTTCTTATGGTTATATTTAATTCTTTATAAAACATTTAATCTATATTTCTTAATTTATCACCACTGAGGATGAAATTATTGTTTCATTTTGTGGAAATGATGTACATGTTAGGCATACTTGTGCTTACTTTTAACTCCCATTCATAAGCTTCTCGTCAACTCTGCTTCTCTACAATGTTGATTCCCTCTTTATTGCTAATGATATTACAATTTTGCTGTGGCATTTTTTTCCTTTCCTTAAAGTCTTTCTTTCACTAGGTTATTTTTATTTGTGATTGCAATGCATTATCTTATCTTCTATTCTTCCTTGTTTTACATTAGCCGTATTTCATTTTAATTTCTTTAAGATCACAAATAAATTGCTACTAGATGCACTGTTGAGAGCTGGAATAAATCTTTTTCAAATGAAGAACTCTCATATCTCTTGAATGCCTTGTTCAAATTTTTCTTTCATTTCATAGCCTCTTAAGTTTCAATTCCTTTGTGTTTTTTTTGTAACAAAAAGTTGTCTGAGACCATTCCTTTTGCCTTAAATTATAGCTGCAATAGATAGATAAGCACTAGCACATTCTAAATGGAGTTTTTAGACAAGTATCTACAGGACTGGTGTAAGTATTTTTGTGGACACACCCTAAGATGATCCCCAATATGTTACACTATTTTATATTCCATATCCCACGTTTGAGTGGAATCTCTAACTTGTTTCTCATGAAGACAAAATAGAACAGTTGATGGGATGTCACTCCCTTGGTTAGATTAGGTTATACATCAAAGGGAGTGAATGTCATCTATATGTTATATGAAAGTATGTAAAATGCCATTTCTAAGGCTCCATCTTAGCCAACTGCAGAGAGACACTCTTATCTAAGTTGTAACAAGGGAAATATTCATATTGAGAACTACCTATGAGAAGGGTCACACATCAGGGAGCTTTGAGTAGCCTGTAGCACTTGGTAACAGGCTCCAATCAGTAGCCAGTAAGAAGCTGGGGCACTCAGCTATAACTACAAGGAAGTGAATTCTAGCAACTGTCTACATGAGCGTGACAGCTGATCCTTTTATAATTGAGCCTTCAGAGTAAAACACAGCTTAATCAACACCTTGAAAGGTAATCTTGTAAAACTCTGCCAAGAACCTGTTAGCCATATCTGGACACCTGACCTGTAGGGAATTGTGAGATAAACAATAGATATTGTTTTAAGCTATGAAATTTCTGCTAATTTGTTACACAGTGATAGAAAACTGATATATCTATTAATAGTTCTTTGTCAGTTACTCAGTTATCCATCTTCAGCCATTTTTGTAAAGATGAAGAGACTAGCAACCAGCCAGAAGTACTGAGATAATGTGATGTAACAATACTTAGTGGGTGTAAGCCTTGGGCTTTATCTTCCTCCTCTTTTTGGTAAAGGAAAGAAAAATTATTCCAACTACAATCAATTCAAGTGAGGAGAGCTTCCAAAAGACTACCTATAGAAATTGGGAGTTTCAGAAAGAATCGAATACTGGAATCTCTTGTCCACACACACACTGAAGGACTGCAACGAACTGACTCATGCTGTGATTAAAAAACTTACAAACAAAAAAATCCCAACAACTTCTTGAGAGAACCTTTCATATATCCTTGGAATTTAGAAAACTATAAAACAAAATGACTGTTTTTGCCCTCCCTTATAAAAGTATGGCTTCTGGCTACAACAGTTTAGGAAGAAAAGTTTTGGGAGAGGAGTAATTAGCATCATAAGGCTTGCTGATTATTTGGTAAGGGAAGAATCTTTTGAGTTTTCCATGGAGGTTATCCATTACTTAGTTATCTTGAAAGTTACTCAACCCAAGATGGCTAGTCAAAATGAAAAGGGCTGAATGGTATGAGGTTATGGGCTATATTATTATGAGCAGCACGTATATGGGGACTGTGAGGGGGGCCACTCAGAAAACTTATCCTCAAGTCAGGAAACTATACAGTGCAGAAATCTATGTGTTGCTTCTAAATAAATCTACAAATGCATAACACAAGATAGCTTAAGTTAGGTATTTAGCTTCTGCCATAGGGCTTCCAGATGGCACAGGTAAAGAATTCGCCTGCCAATGCAAGAGACCCAAGAGATGCAGGTTTGGTCCCTGGGTTGGGAAGATCCCCTGGAGGAGGAAATAACCCATTCGAGTATTGTGGCCTGGAGAATCCCATGGACAGAAGAGCCTGGCGAGTTACAGTTCATGGGATCACAAAGAGTCAGACCAGACAGGACTGAGCGCACAAGCACATAGATCACTGACAACATTACATTAATACCAGCGAAGTGGATTTTCCTCTCTTTTTCTATGAAACCGCCTTCCACTAACTTGGACCTGGAAGATTCAGAAGCAGAAAAAGATGAAGGAAAGGCACATGGCAGATTGTTTTCTTCTCCAAAGAAATTCCCTAAGTCCCGAGCTGGGCTTCCCAGGTCACTCAATAGTAAAGAGTCTGCCTACAAATGCAGGGCGTGCAGGTTCAATCCCTGGGTTGAGAAGATCCCCCAGAGAAAGAAAAATGGCAACCGACTCCAGTATTCTTTGTCCTGGGAAATCCCATGGACAAAGGAGTCTGGCAGGCTACTGTCTATGGGGGTCTCAAAAGAGTTGGATACGACTTAGAGACTAAATAGTAACAACCAACCCTGAGTTAAAGGGATAGATTTGGGGTAGAAAAGAAAAGTTTACCTTGATGGGAGTTGTCTTTTTTAAATTAAACTTTGCTGGACTTCAATTTTTTAACCCTGAGAGTGAACAGTCAGAAATGAAATTTGTTTATAGTATTATCAAGGGACAGAGAAAGGAAATGTAAAAGGACGGTGTCAGAGGCAATAGGTAGAGATACGCAGAAACAGTCTTTTCTGGTATGGTCCCCATCATGTACAGCGATTACTGTAATCTTACTGCCTCTTTCTCCCTCATTTATGTATCCCTGGATTAGGGTAGATCTCTTAGGCTGCTATTACTAATCCCTACCTCTGATATCCTCCCCCACCCCTCCTCAATGTGGAGAGTTTCTTTTTTCATTCGTTCACTCCTGCGTTTTTGTTTTTGTTTTTTTTTCCTGACTCTTTTAAAGAGAAAATTGAACTGGGAGATGGTATATAATTACCTGTCACCAATTCAGTTATTAATTTACCCTGAAGCAAGTAAAGAGGAACTATGGTTATGAACAATCCTAACTAAGAACAAAATTTTCAGCTTTAGAGTTCTGTAAGTTTATCTTGTATTCAATGTATACTGCTGGGTAATTCTGATATTTTTCCTAGAATTTTGTCTGCTAGAGTTGGGGGCAATACTACATTCTGGGGATGACGTATAGTACTCCTAGAGTTTGGAATTTTCTGGCTTTAGAATATTTGGTTACCTTAGTGAGCATTGGCTAGACCAGATCAATTGTCCACAGACTTCTTAATCATGGGGCTGCATGTACTTCCCCATTATTTCCTTTAATATCTGTTGGCTGGGAATGGCAAAAAATGGATTCATATGGCCTTAGAAAACCTGAGCACTTTTCCTATGCTCGGTTGTTGTGTTGCTGAGTCACTCAGTCACGTCCCGCTCTTGACTCTTTTGCGACCCCATGGGCTGTAGCCCACCAGGTTCCTCTGTCCATAGGATTTCCCAGGTAAGAATACTAGAGTAGTGAGAGAGTCAATTTCTGGGTAAGTTGATAAGAAGTCTGGGATCCCTGAGGAGGAGAAAGGGGTATGGTGCACTCGAAGAGGAGATAGGGGTCTGGAATTCTCAAGGAAGAGAAAACGATATACATTTTTTTCCACATTCCTTAGTCTTAGTCATATAAAACATTTTTTTCTTTAGGCCAGGAGATGATGATTACCCAACAAAACAACTCAGCTTAAACTCTGTACTAAGGATTATATAACAACAATGCATCCTGCTTGAGGACAGTTTCTCCTTCCTGATAAACCTTCTAACTAATCCTGTTACCTTAAAATATATATTATCGGAGTGAATCTGGTAAGATCTTTCTATTGTTAGTTCTACTCCTGTCATCTTAAAATGTAAATTGTGGGAGTGGGTCTACTAAGAGCTTTACAAACGAGACATTCTTTTGATTTATTGTAATAACCAATTAAAAAAGTATGCAGCTCCCTTGCTAAGACTAGTGAGGGGGGCACTCTCCATCCCCCTTCCGATGTCTGTGTCAGAAGCTTTCTCTGTCCCCTTTTATACTTTAATAAAACTCTGCTACATCCCAAAGTTAAATCTTCTTCGGAAGATAAATCCGACACCGTTCTTCGTAAGCTATCAGTAGGTTGCCATATCCTTCTCTGGGGGATAGTCCCTGTCCAGGGATTGAGCCCACCTCTCCTGCATTGCAGACCAATTCTTTACTGCTGAGCCACTGGGGAAGCCCTTATCCCAGGCTCCTGGTCCTCCAAATTAGGAAATTCTCCCTCAGACTTCACAAATAATCTCCCATGCTGAAGGAAAACCTTAGTATTATTGACAACTGACTAAGCATAAGCATAAACATAAGCATAAGCATTGCATTATTATTCAGAAGTAAGACCGACTGAACCTAGTCAGATACTCCCGGTTTATATTCATTTTCATGGTATAATAAATATGATAAAAAGTATAAATAAAGCCTCATTTATTTTCAAAAGTAACTTGACTGGGGCTAGATAATTTATATAGTTACCCTATTGAGAAGTTAATTCAAACATCATTCCAAGCTTTTTACTGCACAAGCTAGTCCTTATACTTAGAGGCTCATTGTTGCTGACTCAGAATGTTCTTGATTCTTGATGAATGAAAGGGCTCCAAATAGAGTGAGAATGATCTCATTTCCCATGCCCTGCTCTTATCTCCAGATGTTGCCCTCCATCACTTAATTTAGAAAATAATGTGTTAATTTTTTTAGGAAAAGCATCTGAAAGTTAGTCCATGGTGACTTCTTTTTCAATTTGTTCGCACCTACTCTATAGGTTGTCAGAATCCTTGTTTTGTGAAAGAAAGCTTCAATGAATATTTTCCCATCTCATTTTTCCCTCTAGATTTTACAGAATTTTCATTTTTTCTCTAGGAAAATAGATTTTGTGTATACAGTGAATGTAACTTATAGACCTTGGGGCTTCTAAGGGAATTTCAAGATCTTCTAGTCCACTGGTTTACCTGGTTAAAAATCAAAGTACCTTGGGCATATTCCACAAACTGGTATTTTTCACAGAGTCATTTGGTGCTTTTGATAAATAGAAAACTTTGGAAATCTTTGGACTGGTCTTACTTTTCAGGTATTTGAATGGCTTGATTAGCTATATATATATAACTAATTATGCTTCAATCTGTAACAGAATCAAATAAGCAAAATTTGGGGTTAGGTTGAATCCTGTTTCTTACAGGATTCCATTCCTTTCTGTAATCTTTCTTTGAAACTTTATATGTATATAATAAATGATGGCTGGAAGTGTTTTGTTTTAATTTCTACTCCTTCCTCATCTCTGGGCTGCAATCTAGGTGGCTTAGAGTCAATTTGCTTTTCTTCTCTTATGTGTCACCAACCTTAAATTGTTTTCTGCCCTTCTAGAAGATTTCTCTCCCTTATTGCTATGGAGGAAGATGAACAACTCATTGAGCTGACAGGAGTTAAGAGTAGTAGGATTAGCTGGGTTTTGGAAATGATATATGGCTGCAGGGTGTAAAATCAACAGAGATTCATATCCTGAAAGACTAGGTAGACTATTGTAGCTGCTGCCATTATATTTTTTTAGTTCACAAGTCTGCAGGAAAAGCATCAAGGTCAGCTATAACTATATTTGAATTCTCTGGTTTTGTTATCAGCAAAACTGATTAACACTGCCTTCCACTCTGTGTGATATTTTTAAGGGAAGCAGAGGTAATTAGATAGCTATGCAAAATTATTTGAGGAATCAAATGAAGTTAAGTGAAGCCAATGACTAATGAAAATATAACACTGATTATTTTCACCTAATTAACCTCTGAGATGCTTTGATGCCTGGCCAAAATATGAAACTGGTAAAAATATATATGAAGTGAAGTGAAGTTGCTCAGTTGTGTCCAACTCTTTGTGACCCCATGGACTGTAGCCTACCAGGCTCCATCCATTGGATTTTCCACCCAAGAATACTGGAGCGGGCCCAGGAATTGAACCTGGGTCTCCCACATTGCAGGCAACGTTTTACTGTCTGAGCCACCAAGGAAGCCCCCACTCCCCCCACCCCCCAAATATATATATATTTCTTTTTAATCTTCTCTTCATTTCCTCTTTATAACCAAGTATTGGGGGACTGGCTCTTTTTAAAATTATTTGGTATTCACACTAGTCTTCTTTCCTCAGGTGTAAGCAAAAATAGAATCTTACTGGTTATTTGATCCAAGGATGGCCTGCCTCTCAGTATCAGTTATTGGCATTTGATTTTAGATATGAGTGTTTTGTAACTGTATATGAATTTTGTACCTGAGCCTATGGTGTATAGAGAATGGGGGAGACATCCTGGCATTGGACAACTTTCAGAATTTAGAGTTGCACTGTGCCTAATCGAAGATCAGACTATTTTGTTTATTCATTACTAAAATTCAGACAATTTTATATCCTCCTCAAAGCATAAGTTTCCTCAAGAATTATAACTGAAACAGGGTCATTCTCATTCTAATGAATCAGTATAAACATAATACCCTGAAGGTTAATGATAATTGCAAAATGGGTAGACCTTTAAATAATTCAAAATGTTCTGAGTCAGATTCTAAAATGTCTGGATGATTATTTACTAATATGTTTATAGCTTTTAAAATCTTACAAAGGGCTCTAGAATATAAACTCTTATTCGAGGCTCATCACAGACCATGAAGATGAGTTCTATGATCTTTATTTTATAGATGAATTAACAGAGCTGAAGATGATACCTTAGGTTCCTAACTCAAGACTTCTGGCTCCCAGCCTATTGATTTCTCCATTTCACAGATTATTCAATCACCCTGTTATTATGGTATGTACACCAAAATAATACATATTTCCAACACTATAGTTGTTTAGGATCCCAAAGAATATATTTGACCATCAGCGAAGCACAGCTGATATTGAAGAAAAACTTCTGGACTAAGAATTAAAAATATATGCAACAGTATCTGGGTTCTAACTTCTGCTATCTACATGTACTTGAGTAGGCTGTGTAAACGCCTCTGAAACTCACTTCTCTTTTATTTAAAAGTGATTCTGAAGATTTCTAAAGAATCATGTTTTCAGGTTTCTATAGTGATTTTGTTCTTAAAAGAACAACAGTTTAGTACTCATGATTGTGCCATAGGACTACAAGCAGAGTTCAACAGGAAGGTTCTTCTGCCTTTCTAGGCATTGACTGGGGTCATCTTGGCTGCATTTAGTTAGAAGTGGGGTTGGGCTGAGAGATCCAGTAAAGTTTCCCTAACATGTTTGGTACTGAATATTTTTCCATGTGGTCTCTACCTCTGTCTTTGGCTCTTTCTGTGGAATGTGTCATCATTCAATCGTCCTTCCTAGTCTTTTCATTATGTGCCTAATTTCCAGGGGGTAAGGAAAGGAAGATGTCATTTTCTTAAAGGTTAGGCCTCAGTTTCATCCATCTCATTAGAACTGATTCTTTTTAATGGCTGAGTAATACTCCATTGTGTATCTGTACCACAGCTTTCTTATCCATTCATCTGCTGATGGACATCTAGGTTGGGAGCTTGTATACACCCGTGGTGGATTCATGTCAATGTATGGCAAAACCAATACAGTATTGTAAAGTAAAATAAAGTAAAAATAAAATTAAAAAAAAAAGAAAGTAAAACAAAACAAAACAAAACAAATAAATAAATAAAGGTTAGGCCTAAAATTGGCACACATCACTTCCTCTGCGTTCTGTTGGCCAAATCAAGTCTCAAGGCCAGCCCAAATTCAAGGAAGGGAAAATAAATGTCATCTCCTCATGGGGGAAGAGTAGGCATACATGAGAAAAGAAGATATTAATGACACACTTTAGAAATCATACCACCATCAACCTTACATGGCTATTGTAGCTATTCATTAAAAGACTGAATGTTACATTTGTTTAAAACATGGATAGTGATTGGGTACCTGTTACAGGAAAATTGTTCTATGCTGTGATTTACAGTTGTAGACAAAACAAGTGTTTTTTCTTCCTTGTGATAGTATAAATGGTGTCTCTCAACCAAATAAATACACAAAAAGGCATTTAATTATAAACATAACAAGGAAAATTATAAAATGCTAAAGCACAATACCCTGACTTAGACTGGTAGGTCAGGAAAAGCCTCTGAGCAAGTGATATTTGTGTTGAGAGCTTTAGTCCAGGTTGGAGTTAGCCATGTGAAAACAAGGAAAAGAACATTTCAGGCAGAGCCCACAGCACGTGGGATGACTGAATGCTCAATGTGGCTGGAGTGTACAGGTCCAAAGAGTGGGACATGCAAATGACCCTGGAGACACAGGCTAGGTAGCATTGTTATTACTGTATGAATGGTCCTCAGTTTGTTCAGATGTGGAAAGCCAATTCAGTCAAAGATGTATCCATACAGCCACATTATAGCATGGCTGAATGTGACTGAATAAATGAATGCTCAGAGTCTCTAGCTTTCTCCTTTATGTTAAGGATATTCCCACAGTTACACACAGGTATATGCAGGCAGGAAGAAGAAAAGAAAAAAATTCAAAGTTAGCAATTCAGGAACTTATTTTATAAAACAAGTTCATTTCTCCTTTCTGAGCATCTATAATTCCTAATGTTATTACTCTTATGACTTCTACATCATTGAGTTTTTGATCTTACCTGTAAATTCATTCTGCACCAGGCCTGCAAACATAAAATTATACAAATTAATACCTTAATTGAGTTGACAAAGTCCAAATGAAAATGACTGCCACTTAAATTTTAATTATGCAAGCAAAACAGAAACCATGTTCTAAATGTAATATTTGTTCTCAAGAAAGCAAAGCTCAAAACCAAATAATAAATTCAAAATCAAGCAGTTAGAACAGGCTCTAAATCATCACACATCTTGGATATCTCTGCTTGGTACAGGAAGAATAAGCTTAAAAAGATACATTGCCTCCTGAAAGAGAAAAATAATCTGCTAGATAGCAATTTGTACCAATTCACCACCTATTTACTGCATATTTATTGTGTGCTTAGCCCCATGCAGTGTATTTAAGGAAGATACAAAGAAATGTATGACGCTCTGAAACTCACAGCGTTGCTGAATGCACAAAAGCAGTCTCATCAGGAAGTCAAAATGGCAGAATAATGTAGCATGAAGAATATCACAACCAGTTATATTGACAAAAAGTCCCTGAACTTTAGAGGCTAGTCCCCATGTGTAAAAACAAATAAGATCGACTAGATCCATTGAGGTCTGAATAAATAGCCACTACAACCAGGGACTGGGATACCTTTATTGTCTTCCCAGCATTCATTCTCCTCATCTTCTTTCCACCTGTGGTTATGGGTATATAACCCAGAAAAAAACAGCCTGTGTCTTAGGTCTTTCGATTCAGTGGTTGAGTGAGCTGGGACATATGCTTGGAGTGAATCTCAGCTCTCACCCTGGGGTGCACGGATGTATACTCAATCTTATAATCCAAGAATTGCTGATGATTACTTGGGAGACACAGAAAGATATCTGCTTGATTTGTTGTCATTGTTCAGCTGCTAAGTCATGTCTGACTCTGAAACCTCATGGACTGTAATAAGCCAGGCTCCTCTGTCCTCCAGTATTTCCCAGCGTTTGCTCAAATTCATTTCCATTGAGTCAGTGGTGCTATCTAACCATTTCATCCTCTGCTGCCCCCTTTTCTTTTTGCATTAAGGTCTTTTCCAGTGAGTCAGCTCTTTACATTAAGTGGCTAAATTATTGGAGCTTCAGCTTCAGCATCCCCTCTTCCAATAAATATTTAAGGTTATCTGCTTGAGAATGGACTCTCTACTGAGTGAATGTTGACCTAAGATTTGAGAGGTGGAAAAAGAATTGCTTGAAGCATTTGCATTGTTTTATTTTGAAGATTTTATTTATCCTTAGTAATCTAACAGATAAGAAGGCTGCCACCTCTTGAATGATTCAAGTTGCTCAGTCAACGCTGTGCTGTGCTTAGTTCCTCAGTTGTGTCTGACTTTTTGTGACCCCATGGACTATAGCCCGGCAAGCTCTGCTGTCCATGGGGATTCTCCAGGCAAGAATACTGAAGTGGGTTGGCATGGCCTCCTGCAGTGGGTCTTCCTAACCCAGGGATCTAACCGAGGTCTCCCACATTGCAGACAGATTCTTTACCATCTGAACCACCAGGGAAACCTGAGAATACTGGAGTGGGTAGTCTATCTCTTCTTCAGGGGATCTTCCCAACCCAGTAATTGAACCTGGGTCTCCTGGCGAATTCTTTACCAGCTGAGCTACCAGATAAGCCCTGTTCAGTCAATGCTGCTGTTGTTGTTCCATCGCCTAGTGATGTCCAAGTCTTTGAGACACTCTTTGTTCAGTCAATACCTACTTTCAATTATACTGGTGAGGGCAATGGTCAAATAACCCTAAAAATTCCTCTCATGCTGAGAATTCATGACACTAATTGCTTACAAGACTCACTTCTGGCATCAGACCTGACCAGTATCTCCAATTTGAAACCAATGATCATTTGGTGAGTGGAGTAAGTTAATCATATTAGCTGGAGTGAAAAGAAGAAAGAAAAGATAGAAGGAAGGAATGAAAGGATGGGGAAGAAAAGAAAGAAAAGCATGCTTCATTCCTAACTACATAACAAAGAATACCACAGATATTACCCCTCAGTATACTTACATAGACCTAAACATCTAATCTGTAACCATAAGCAATGCATATGGGTTGTTTAAACAGGGTAGAATTACCTGTTTGTTAAACAACAATTACCCTGCTGTTAAAATGGAGTGTAATTTTAACTGTATTGTATTAGTGTTTAAAGGGAAATTTCATGTGATATTCAACTGTGTATTGGTTGAACCTAGCACAGTACTGGGGTTTCTGGTTAAAGAAATTTCAAGTTTTTTAATAAATATGTCAGCAATGAGCAAGGGCTGGCTGTCAGTACTTTGTATTGGCTTTAATGAGAGATCACAAGGGTTTGGAAGCAAAACAAGAGAAACATGGTGAATCTAATACATACATACATATGTGAATATATGTATGTATATATTTGCCTGTGCAACAAGAGATAAAATGCTGGAACTAAGATTACAGAAGTAAGTTTGGCTATTTCCAGGGAGAGAACTGGAAAATGTTAAGCCTCTGTTCTATTTGGCATTCAACAATGCCCAGGAGTAATAGCTTTGTTGCTCTTGACATTTTCTATATTCTTTCTTAATTAGTTATTTTTTCACACCTTCCATGGAAGGCAAGATCATATTATTAGCAGTTATTCACAATATACCAATGAGATGATCTGTCCAAACAAGGAGAGGCCCACGCAGCCCAGAAGATATGCAACCTTACTCTGAAGAGTGTCACATTGCAGTACATTTTTAAAATAACTTTTTAAAACAATTCAAGTGATACATGTATTGCTTGCAATGATAATATTGATATTTTTTTCTTGATGTAACACTTCATAGTTTCCAAAACACTATAGATGCTACTAATTGTTACCATAAGGAAATACCTCTATTGATGATTTCTGTGGATTCAGGCATATGTTCTCCCAGTCAGGAACTGGGGGAATGTAGATTTGTTTTAGACAAATAAGAGTGATCACCTGTGTCCCTCTACTCAGAACCAAAGAAAATATGGAGACAAAGGATTGCAATAGCATGTTTAATTCACTGAGGATTCCTACTTCACAAAGGTAAGCTATTAAGAGCCTCAGCTCCCTGTCAGCCCCAGTGACAAGCTAAGTCTTAGTGGCTACAAAAATATGCCTTCAAGGCAAATGGTAAAGTTACTTTCTAAGAGTCAGATCACCAAGTATAAGCTCAGAATGGGAAGATCAATTAGATGAAAATATCCCTGTGGCTAAGAGACATGGAACATATCCAAGTCCAATTAATATAACCAGGCTATATATTCAAGCTGAATACTACTAAAGCAAGTGGTGATCTAATCAATACCATTTAAGCCTTCCCTAAATCTATTCAAATTTTTTATTGATTACATTTTTAAGTGGTAAGCATCACAATGTTAGGAACTAGTGATGCAAACGGATTTGTAATACATTAAGAGAGACATGTATATAAAGATATACATGTATATAAAGTGAAAGTGAAAGTGAAGTCGCTCAGTCGTGTCCGACTCTTTGCGACCCCATGGACTGTACCCTACCAGGCTCCTCTGTCTATGAGATTTCCCGGGCAATAGTCCTGGAATTCATTGCCATTTCCTTCTCCAGGGGATCCTCCCAACCCAGGGATCTAACCCGGATCTCCCGCATCATAGACAGACGCTTTACCGTCTAAGCCATATGTATAATGACAGTGCCACATAAGTGTGTTATAATAGAGACGTTTGCAAAGTGTGCTGAACAAAGCAAAGGCAGCTAACACTTTCCAGAAACAAAGGTAGTCAAGAAAGAGCTTACGGACAAGTCCGTTTGAGCTGGTTCTTCAAGACTGAGTATTGTAGAGGTCACCATAATGGTAACGGGTATCGAAAATATCTTATAATGTAGACATTTTTTAACATAATAAAAATAATACATTTTCAGTAGGTTTGAAGAGAGAGTATTGTTAATATCTTATATACCTCTGTGTACCAAAGAGATCCTTTTGTGGAGAGTCTTTTAAATGTATCATTTATTTTATAGAGTTTTATGTGATAAAATTATTTTTCTAAGGATTTTAGAAAAACCACTAATGTCTCCCACTCCACTGGGTATTAGAGCTGGAGAGGAGCTGAGAGACCTGCTGCTCAGAGACCTGCCTGGTAACTGACACAATGAGCATGGCAAAGCAGGACCCCAGCCGAGAATGTGAGCTTCTCTCTCTTACTAGAAACAGAAGATGGTATTGGGGACAAACTACCATCGAGATACGTGGAGAGAAAGATGAACAGGTAGAGGGTGGCTGGGTAGAGGGATGGATAGGTGATTGACAGATAGGTACCAAAGAAGATAACTGTAAGCAAGGGTTACTGCTCTAAAGAGTTGACACTGTAGTCCAAGTAGGCAGCAGGCCTCAGAGGTGTTGATTAGGTAGGAATAGTACACACTCAGAAGCGACCATAGAAAAGTGAGTTTTGATTTAGGTCTGAAAAAAGGTTGGGTGCACCGAAACTTGTGGCACAAAAGTAAGTTTAAAGAAAAACAAAAAGAAGGTTGCCATGGCAAAACTTTAGCCTTAGTTTGAACATAAAGGTGCTATTTTTGTACAATGTTAATGAATATAGCAGGTGTCCTAGAAGTACCATTGATTAGGGAACATTCAAAGTTTGGAAAGTGGCAAGGGATATAAATAGTTCTGTGCTGGGAGCTGTATAATACACTGTTGAATTTCATAAAAGGATCCCTTTGGTGTACTGAGGTATGTATGTAACACATTAACATTCCTTCCCCCACCAAATCTATTACACTTGAAGAACATGGCAGTCTTTAAAAATCTGGGATTGACAGATTAATAATAATAAAAAAAAGCAATTAGTCCTTTTACAGATGGGAAAAATAGGGAAAAAGAGTGTTTAAGAAAGAAGAGAATGTGCACAAAAGATTATGGAATGTTTTGGAGACACTGAATTCAACTGAGTGTGTAATTTTAGGGAAGAAATATTGCTTAGTACTTTGGGATGGTGGGAGAAAACCCTTGAGGCAAAGATAGTAGTAAGATTACAAGGTTATAAAGATTATAAAAAGAGGACTAATATGAGCAAATGGTGCAGATAAAAAAACTCACTTCAGCATCTTCAATGGAAGATTGGTTAAGGAGGAGAGATGGTTGAAAGAAAGCTATTATAAGGAAGCAAATATTTATATAGATTTTAAGAACCATTTCAGATTAAGGGAATGGACAAGAGATGTTGAGGCACTCAGAGAGTACTGTCTGTTGCCCACAAGAAGGAGAAGGAGAAAGAAATAATTATACAGGATCCTGATGAGAGATGGTGTCATAGAAAGAACAACTCATGGTAGGAGTGGTGGTGAAAGTGAAATTGCTCAGTCGTGTCCGACTCTTTGAGACCCCATGGAATAGTAGCCTATCAGGCTCTTCCCTCCATGGGATTCTCCAGGCAAGAGTACTGGAGTGGGTTGCCATTTCCTTCTCCAGGGGATCTTTCCGACCCAGGGATCGAACCTGGGTCTCCCACATTGCGGGCAGACGCTTTAACCTCTGAGCCACCCGGGAAGCAGTGGTGAGGTTTGGCACCAAAGCAGGGAGTGAACAGGCAGGACATACCCCACCCTTTCTCTGCCCCCATACTCCAGACTCCTGCTGGTGCCTCCCACTGGTGAATTTAATTTTAAACTAATGAGAGGAGCTGCCCAGGTGATTTATTCACCAGTTATCAGCCTCTTGGGACACCAACCAAGGTAGAAAGAAAGAACATGAAAGAAAAGGGCCAGTGGTAAATGGAAACTAACAAGAACAACAGATTGGGAGGAAAAACTGTTGAATGGCTCTTCCAAAGACAAAGATATATTTCAGTCAAGATTTTCTAGTTCTTGTAGTTCTGATCTTTAGTTCTGATTTTTTTTTTCTTCCAAGCATTGTTTTAATAAATTAACCTGACTTTTGGGATTTCATGATAGCCATATATAAGGTGTCTAATTAGCCAATGCAAGCCTTCCTACCTCCTGTTGTCAATAAATATATTTATAACTGGTTCATCTATTAGGCTTTTTCCAAGATCAGTTTGTATGAATCATTCCTTAAGAACTTGGTCACCTCCGGGTACTGATTTCAGACATGACCCTTGAGCAAGTTGGCTTCACCAAATTAATAAACATCTATAAGTAACTTGTAAAATTATAATTTGCCACAGTGTAAAATCAGGACTCTCATACAAGCATAAAATTAACACATGATTAATGAGGCAATCAGTAAGATATTGAGACTACTTGGAATGAGAATTTGAGAAACTTGGTACTCACAAGCAATTTAATAAGGGGATATTAGGAAAAAACAGGAAAAGGCGATGGCACCCCACTCCAGTACTCTTGCCTGGAAAATCCCATGGATGAGGAGCCTGGTAGGTTGCAGTCCATGGGGTTGCTAAGGTCAGACATGACTGAGCAACTTCACTTTCACTTTTCACTTTGATGCATTGGAGAAGGAAATAGCAATGCATTCCAGTGTTCTTGCCTGGAGAATCTCAGGGACGAGGGAGCCTGGTGGGCTGCTATGGGGTCGCACAGAATCGGACACGACTGAAGCGACTTAGCAGCAGCAGCAGCAGGAAAACAACTGGACTTGATACAAACAATCTAAGTCTTAGAGAATAAAAAATTTCAATATGAGAAGTTATTTTTACAAAGGCAAAAATTATTTGAAGCTTTACTGAACTAAAAGTTGAAAGTTAATCTTGGCCTTACAGAATGGTGAATGTAGTCAAGACAGCATCAATCAAAATGTAAGCCCACCACTGCAGTGAAAGAACATCCAATATTCTCTTTCACCTAATTCCAAATTCCAGGTACTTTTTCTTAGAATACATTTAAGAATCTGCTAAAATTCCTTCTCAGATTTCTTTATTTTTAGAAGTCTTTTTAGGAAAACCAGTCATTACAGTTACATGGAAATTTCTGATTTACCTGAATGTGATGAATTCCAGGTTACTTTCTGGGCAAAAGAACTTGAGAAAATAGAGTGAGGAGAGAAGGAAAAGGGAAAGAGGGAGAGAGACAGGTGGTGGGAGGAGAGAAGAGATTATAGAAACTTGATTCCTTATGTTAAAATGTTTAACTTATGCAGTGTCTCCGATTAAATTTGGCTGACCTCTATTTAAATACCTGAGTTCAGTTCAGTTCAGTCATTCAGTCGTGTCTGACTCTTTGTGATCCCACAGACTGCAGCAAACCAGGGCTCCCTGTCCATCACCAACTCCTGGAGGTTATTCACATGAATGTCCATTGAGTTAGTGGTGCCATCCAACTATCTCATCCTCTGTCGTCCCCTTCTCCTCCCACCTTCAATCTTTCCCAGCATCAGGGTCTTTCCCAATGAATCAGCTCTTCGCATCAGGTGGCCAAAGTATTGGGGTTTCAGCTTCAGCGTCAGTCCTTCCAATGAATATTCAGGACTGATTTCCTTTAGAATGGATTTTTTGGGTCTGCTTGCAGTCCAAGGAACTCTCAAGAGTCTTCTCCAACACCACAGTTCAAAAGCATCAATTCTTCAGTATTCAGCTTTCTTCACAGTCCAACTCTCACATCCATACATGACCACTGGAAAAACCATAGCCTTGACTAGACGGACATTTGCTGGCAAAGTAATGTCTCTGTTTTTGAATATACTATCTAGGTTGGTCATAACTTTCCTTCCAAGGAGTAAGCGTCTTTTAATTTCATGGCTGCAGTCACCATCTACAGTGATTTTGGAGCCCCCTCCCCCCCAGAAAAGAGTCTCTCACCGTTTCCACTATTTCCCCATCTATGTGCCATGAAGTGATGAGACCAGATGCCATGGTCTTAGTTTTCTGAATGTGGAGCTTTAAGCCAACTTTTTCACTCTCCTCTTTCACTTTTATCAAGAGGCTTTTTAGTTCGTCTCCATTTTCTACCAGAAGGGTAGTGTCATCTGCATATCTGAGGTGATTGAGATCTCTCCCAGCAATCTTGATTCCAACTTGTGCTTCTTCCAGCCCAGTAGTTCTCACGATGTACTCTGCATATAAGTTAAATAAGCAGGGTGACAATATACAGCCTTGACGTACTCCTTTTCCTATTTGGAACCAGTCTGTTCTTCCATGTCCAGTTCTAAATGTTGCTTCCTGACCTGCACACAGGTTTCTTTAGAGGTCTGGTATTCCCATCTCCTTCAGAATTTTCCACAGTTTATTGTGATCCACACAGTCAAAGGCTTTGGCATAGTCAATAAAGCAGAAATAGATGTTTTTCTGGAACTCTCTTGTTTTTTTTGATGATCCAGGGGATATTGGCAATTTGATCTCTAGCTCCTCTGCCTTTTCTAAAACCAGCTTGAACATTTGGAAGTTCACAGTTCACGTATTGCTGAAGCCTGGCTTGGATAATTTTGAGCATTACTTTACTAGCGTGTGAAATGAGTGCAATTGTGCAGTAGTTTGAACATTCTTTGGCACTGACCTCTTTGAGATCACAGTAGTTAATCTATAACCAAGATGGCTAAATGACTAATGTGCAGGATATGCTGGACAAGAGGATGATTCATGTCCCAGACAGGGTAGAGTTGCTAGTATGGCATGACAAAATGGCATGTTATTCAAAATTTATAATTTTTTTTTTAATTTCTAGAATTTCATTTAATATTTTTGGACCGCAAACCATAAAACATTTTGGACCTGATACCATAAATTAGGGGGAACTACTCTACTACTGTTTTTAAGAAGTTGTCTCTCATAGGCAGTGAAGAGTTTAAACTATTAAAAATCTTCTAGATGCTTCACAGGAGGCTATATTTCTGATACCTCATGTGAGATTATTTCTCTGTCTGTGGATGACACACTGTAGGATAGGGTTGTGTTGAGTGTGGGGCACTAGAAATCTTTATCTGTAGTCATTGATAATTATAATTAACTGTTAGATAACTTTTAGTCATTTGAAATCCTGAACAAAAATATTTTCCTTGGAATTTTTTTAAATTTTAGTTTTACTGTCTATCTATCTAGCTCTCTCTATATGTATATATATAGAGAGATCATTTTATTTTTCTTCCCTTGAATTTTAAAATTATTTTATCACCCCATTCATGTAGGTTTTTTTTTTTTTTTTAATGAGTTGTATTACTGCACAATACCTCATCTTTTTCCTGTGAAATATCTTTTCTTCTCCTTGGTGAAGTCCTATAAGTCATAACACTAAATTAATGGAACACTCTACTTTGGTTCCAGACGTTTATCAGTTGAGTGATCAGCTACTAATATTCTGGAGCTAAGTTTTTAGCAGCACCCATATCCAAGTGTATCAGACCAAATTTAGAACCAGTTTTCTCCTGATAGCATTTGGTCTTTAATCTTCTGAATATATCTGAAGACCAACATGTTACTTGGAATCAGAATACATGTCCATATTTGCGAGTTGACCTACTTACTATAATTTGCTCATAACCTCAAAATGAATACTATTGGGGTTTACCCAGTCATTTGTGAAGACATGCACAGAGTGGTAAAATATTTAAGTTGCCTGACACATAGGTTCTTTCAGTTCAGTTCAGTTCAGTCGCTCAGTTGTGTCCGACGCCAGGCCTCCCTGTCCATCACCAACTCCCGGAGTTCACTCAAACTCACATCCATCGAGTCAGTGATGCCATCCAGCTGACATTAAAAAAGGCAGTTTTGCCTTTCATTTGATTTTCGTTCACAAATGACCACTTATGGAGACGGTAGCAAACACTGCAGTGTAGTGCAGGAAACGCTAGTTCTGGGCCAGTTGAATACCAGCTCTGGCCACCTGTTAGAGAGTGACCTCTAGTAAGTCACTAAACATTTCTGAACCTCATTTTCTCTTATAAAAATAAAGAAAATAAAATGTACTTAAATAATTGTTTTTAGGATTTAAAATTATAATCTGTTACAGATGTAGATGTAAATGTAGATGTAGCTACAGATGTAAATATAGAAAAAAAATCCTCTTTAGTATTCACTGATTCATTGTTAACAATGACTTCATGGAGAGTAGCTACTGCAAATAATGAGAATCAATAGTATCAGGCTAAATTCAATCAAACTCGTTAAAGAAAAATTTTAATAGGGATTCCAGTGTCATCTCAGACCAACAGAGACTAGAAAACCCAAGAGAAAAACTTAAATCTATTATAGATGCTAAGAGAATTTAGTAAGGAGGCTGGGTCAAAAAAGTATAAAGATCAATATCCTTCACATACACTAATAGTTTTAGGATCTAAAACTATTTTATTTTTCAATAAGTGTTAGATTATTTCAGGAAATAGCAAGAGCCTGTAATCATTAGAAGTAGTTGGAAATTTGACCTCCATTCCCCTGACACCTGCTCAGCAAGTCTGATAAATTATTTTTTTAATTTACTTTTTTATTGAAGGATAATTGCTTTACAGAACTTTGTTGTTTTCTGTCAAAACCTTGACAGATTTTGATGGTAAAGAACAATGAGTCCTTTTCAGATTTAGATGTTTTACTGCTTATATGGACAATAAAAACACAGAAAACAAAAGTAACAGCTACCTATGTCTCCTGCCCCATAGGACATCACCAAAACTAAAGGAAATAGATGACAATACAACTTGAGTGCTAGCTGCAACCTGTTGCTGAGTTGCTGATTGATTGCTACTCAGTTTTATAGTTTGCAGCTGTACTGTGAGGGTGAAGGCAAGATCGAACTCTTCATATGTCATCAGAACCTGGGAGAGGATAAGAAACTATCTCATAGATTGATTCTATAATAAGACACAGGTAGTAAGAAATGTTGCTTTTCATGTGACTCTAGAGGTAAAGAACCTACCTTCCAATATAGGATATGTAAAAGGCAAAGGTTTGATCCTTGGGTGGGGAAGATCCCCTGGAGGAGGATGGCAACCCATTCCAGTATTCTTGCTTGAAGAATTCCATGGACAAGGAAACCTGGCAGGCTACAGTCCATAGCATCACAAAGAGTCGGACACGAATGAAGCGAATTCACACACACATACACACACACAGGTGAGAAATGGCCTTGTAGCAATTCCTCACGAGATTCTGATGCTCTCATGTTCCAGAAGGATCACAGGACATTCTGCCAAGATAAGCTGTAGTTAGGCCCTTCATCACATGGCTTTTGTGGATTTATCTAGAGTTATCAGGTCACTAGCCTGGATCAGTTTCTGTTACCTCATGATTTTCGACAGTGAACTTAAGTTTTAGATCAAGTTCTGACAAAGATATAAACAGTTACTAGCAATAAGTCAAAAAGTTGTCATGGTACTAGTTTTGTATCTCAAAGCAAGAAGCACTCTGACAAATATCCACTTCAGAAGGCTCACTATTAGGCAGACAGGATGGTGTTCTAGTGGGAGGGCCAGTCAATGGAGTTACTCCATGGAAAGCTACATTAAAGAAAGGAACATGAGGTGAATGATACCCTATATCTCAGGGACGGCAACAAAACTTTGGGAAACTGGGCTCACTTTTCTTGGGATTCTCTTATCTTATTTGTGCGAAGGCAGTAGGATTCCTTAAAAGCTTTACAGACCTATCATATTTCTTAAACACCATTTATCTAGCTAGGTAATACAAATCTCTGACATCTCTTTTACTAATCCATAAAACTTTGGACTATTTAAATAATAATATTCAAAGTGATCAATTAACATCTTTTGAATACATATGTCCGACTATATATCAGTATTAATATTATCAAGTACTAATAAACTACCCTATGGTGGAGATTAACTTATACACACATAGGTATGCACAAACATAACTCAAGTACATCACTTGAGTATACTATATATACTTGAGTATACTAAGGGAAAACTATCAAACTATGTAAAATATAGAAACATCTAGATAAACTAAATGCAATGGAAGAAAACACCCCCCCCCCAAAAAAAAAGACTACTCAAGAACTTACTTGCTAAGAGGTAGACAAAGAAAGAAACTCAAATGTTGCTGAAAGATGTAAAAAGTCTTGAAAATAGAAAGATATATTATATTTTTGTTTAAGAATGTTAATTATCATAAAAATGTCAGTTCTCTCTAAGTCAGTCTATGAAATTAATATGATTTCAATAGAAATACCAATAGCAATTAGACAAGATGACTTTAAATTTTATATATGAAAAAGCAAAAAAAAAAAGATAAATTAAACCCAGGATAATTTTCAAAAGGAAGTGTAATAGGGGATAGTCCTATTAGATATTATACTATATCTTTTGATTAAAGCAGTGATTCATTAGTACTTTTAAGAGACAGATCAATGGAGTACCCTTCAAACTTAAGAAAGTGAAGAAATGTAGTTTTTTATATGATAAAGTTAATATAGAAATCATAGGTGGAAAATGGGTGATTAATAAATTTAACTAACTAGAAATATGCTTTTTTAATAATTTATACAAAAAATAAATGTTCAGGTGCTTTAAAGACTTAAGTGTGAAAAGTAAAGCAAAGTACAAGAAGAAACATCAGAAAATTTTTGTCTTACGTTGGATTGGGAAAGTTCTATTTTTTTGAAAATTTCTTTTTAAGTATGGAGTAAAATAGAGGTCATAAGAGAAAAAAAAATCATGAATATAGTTCTAAAATTATCCTATATAGCAAAGCACTAAAAAGAAAGAAACAAAAATTCTAGTTCATATAAAAGAAAATAGATTAGCTTTCTTAATAAGTAATTTTTTTTCCTATAAATCAATAAGAACCAATAACAGCAACCCAAGTTAAAATGGGCAAAAGACTTAGGTCAGTGAAATGTAAAATAAATGGTCCTTAAGACTGTGCAAATACGCTCAAACTCATTCATAATATGATGAATATGTTAAAACTAAATTGTTTTTCTATTAGCAAATATTAAAATATTTGCAAACACATTATGTTGGTGAGGATATAGAAGATAAGCACTTTTGCATATTTTCCTGGGAATCTAAAATGGTTCTATATTTATAGAAATGATTTGGCAGTATCTATGAAAATTTTATGTAAAAGCAGCAATTCCACTTCTAGGAATTTGTTCTATGTGCATACTCGCATAAATATGTGCATATATTCATTGCCACATTGTCTGTAATAGCACAACATTAAAAAAAATCCTAAATACTAGGATTGATTAAATAGGTTATGGAATGTCTATGTAATGGTAGTGACTGCTTTAAATAAAAAAGAAGAGGGAATTCATCAAATATGGATTTAGAAAAATCTTCAGAATGTATGCTAAGTTCAAAAGAAAAGTACAGAAAGGAATATTGTACATTTGCTAAAAATGGGGGGAAAATACACATGTTCACTAGGGTAATGCAAAGAATGTCTGCACAAAGATTTGAAAATTTGACTCTGGTGGTGACTCCTGGAAATGGAAATGTAGTTGCTGGGAGATTCGGTCGAAGGGATATTTGCATTTTTATTTAATACCTTCTTGTACTTTTGCTATCATGGTGTTTATCTGTTCAAAAAATGTATTTCTTTTAAACATTTAAAAAGCATGTGTGAAGATGTGTCAGTCTGTCTGTCATGGAAGCAAGGCACCAAGGGAAAGAGTCATATTTAAAGTTTAGAGAAACAAGGTGTCTAGCTAGGTAACTACCAATCAGGAGTAGAGCCAGAAAACTGAACAAAAAGGAAGTTTAAGAGCTAAATCAAGGAATGCCAACTGTCTGCTCCAGCATCAGCCAACCTTATTTTAAGCAACATATATGGCTGTCTCCAGGCTGTGACTCAGCCTGTCTTGGCAATTTGAAAATCATTTTAATAATCTCCTCAAACTTTAAGGCACTAAAATCAATAGCATTTACCGCATCTGATTAATTCATTCCCACTCACCATCTACTAGCACAGATGTTTTTTGACTAATTTTAGTATCAGATTTTTTAAAATTAAAATATTTTACAGCTTCTCAATATCTACATAAATAAAATGAAATTGTTCTGCTTCAGTGAGAGAAGTGTCGTGGAGGCACACTGGTCCATCTCCTCAAAATTCCTTTCTCAAATACCCCTTTTCAGCCCATTAACCTTTAGCATCATTGAGTAAAGCTAGAAAGTCTTTGTTTCAAGGAGAAAAAAAGAAGTAAAGATAAAGATAAATAGACATTTGGTGTTGGTGACATAAGTGTTCACCTACAGGTAGCAAGACAAGTAGTGAGACATTCTTTTTTTGTGGGCAGAGCAGCAGTCAATAGGGATAAACCTTTACCAACCTGGAAGTTTTACAGGGAACTTATCCTATCTTGGAATGTCCAGATTTTATATCCACTTAATATGCAGCCATGACCTATACCATGAAGAACAAGAGAATTGGATTATCCTTCCCATCTTTCTTTTGGTGGCTCTGATGATAAAGAATCTGCTTGCAATTCAGGAGACCCAGGTTTGATCCCTGGATTGGGAAGATCTCCTGGAGGAGGGCATGGCAACCCACTCCAGTATTCTTGCCTGGAGAATTCCACAGACAGAGGAGCCTGGCAGGCTCATGGAGTTGCAAACAGTCAGACATGACTGAGCAACTAACACTTCCACTTGTCAGAATGATGGCCCAAGCTTGAGGAGCTTTTCTTTTCCACCTTATTTGCTTCATAGGTTAATGTTGCCCATATTCTCTATACTCTTTCTCTCAATATTGACAAAATATTTTATTTAATAGTACAGGATTTCAAAGATCTCTGTAAATGCTTGTACAGATTACCAACCTGTGTGTGTTTGTGTATGTATATACATGTGTGTATGCACCCATGCACACAAGCACAAAAGATTTCCTGCCTTTCAGTCTTCACATTCTTATATTCATACCCATAAGCAATATTTATTTTTTTATAAATAATATTTCTATTGCACTCCTGAACTAGAGGCTTCAGTTCAGTTCAGTTCAGTTCAGTCGCTCAGTCGTGTCTGACTCTTTGAGACCCCATGAATTACAGCACGCCAGGCCTCCCAGTCCATCACCAACTCCTGGAGTTCACTCAAACTCATGTCCATCGAGTCGGTGATGCCATCCAGCCATCTCATCCTCTGTCGTCCCCTTCTCCTCCTGCCTCCAATCCCTCCCAGCACCAGAGTCTTTTCCAATGAGTCAACTCTTTGCATGAGTTAGCCAAAGTATTGGAGTTTCAGCTTTAGCATCAACCTTCCAAAGAACACCCAGGACTGATCTCCTTTAGAATGGACTGGTTGGATCTCCTTGCAGTCCAAGGGACTCTCAAGAGTCTTCTCCAACACCACACTTCAAAAGCATCAATTCTTCAGTGCTCAGCTTTCTTCACAGTCCAACTCTCACATCCATATATAACTACTGGAAAAACCATAGCCTTGACTAGACGGATCTTTGTTGCCAGAGTAAAATCTCTGCTTTTGAATATGCTATCTAGGTTGGTCATAACTTTCCTTCCAAGGAGTAAGCGTCTTTTCATTTCATGGCTGCAGTCACCATCTGCAGTGATTTTGGAGCATCCCAAAATAAAGTGTGACACTGTTTCCACTGTTTCCTCATCTATTTCCCATGAAGTGATGGGACTGGATGCCATGATCTTCGTTTTCTGAATGTTGAGCCAACTATTTCACTCTCCTCTTTCACTTTCATCAAGAGGCTTTTTAGTTCCTCTTCACTTTCTGCCATAAGGGTGGTATCATCTGCATATCTGAGGTTATTGATATTTCTCCTGGCAATCTTGATTCCAGCTTGTGGTTCTTCCAGCCCAGCGTTTCTCATGATGTACTCTGCATATAAGTTAAATAAGCATGGTGATAATACACAGCCTTGACGTGCTCCTTTTCCTATTTGGAACCAGTCTGTTGTTCCATGTCCAGTTCTAACTGTTGCTTCCTGACCTGCATATAGGTTTCTCAAGAAGCAGGTCAAGTGGTCTGGTATTCCCATCTCCTTCAGAATTTTCCACAGTTTATCGTGATCCACACAGTCAAAGGCATTGGCATAGTCAATAAACAGAATAGATGTTTTTCAGGAACTCTCTTCCTTTTTTGGTTATCCAGCAGATGTTGGCAATTTGATCTCTGGTTCCTCTGCGTTTTCTAAAACCAGCTTGAACATCTGGAAGTTCATGTTTCCTGTACTGTTGAAGCCTGGCTTGGAGAATTTTGAGCATTACTTTACTAGCATGTGAGTGCAATTTTGTGGTAGTTTGAGCATTCTTTGACATTGCCTTTCTTTGGGACTGGAATGAAAACTGACCTTTTCCAGTCCTATGGCCACTGCTGAATTTTCCAAATTTGCTGGCATATTGAATGCAGCACTTTCACCAGATTAACCAGAGGCTTACTCACTATGAAATGTCATGATTAGTTGGAGTATGGTGGCTCAAGAATATGCTACTTTTTCTAAACTGTTTTCTGTGCCACTATGCAAAGTTGAGCAAGTTATTTGAAGTTTGAATTTGTTTCAAAAAGGGGACTGTGGATGTATTTACTTAGTAGAGTTTCTAAATATGATATTTGATGAGCCTAACATGTGGCATTGTTCAATTAAATTGTTAATCTATTTGTTGTTAGTTAATCACTTTGCCAACAAAGGTTCATATAGTCAAAGCTATGGTTTTTCCAGTAGACATGTACAGATGTGAGTGTTGGACCATAAAGAAGACTGAACTTCAAAGAATTGATGCTTTTAAATTGTGATGCTGGAGAAGACTCTTGAGAGTCCCTTGGTCTGGGAGATCAAATCAGTCTTTCCTAAAGGCCAATACAGCCTGAACTGTCCATGTCTCTTTTCACCTCCAGGATTTTGATTAAACTTTGCCTTTGCCTAGAATTCCATCAGCCTTTCTCCATTGTCATTTACTTAGTGTCTCTCAACATCTAAGTTGATTCAAACCCCCTTTAATGAATCTGGGATGGTGGATGTGGGGGAGATGAAGAGGAATGATGAGAGGTTTAATTAATTCCCATTACTTACATCTCCCTTTCTTGTAGAGTCCTGATAGCTCTTTAGCTCATTTGATACATGAGCATTGATGTATTTAAGTCTAATAGTTTTAGGATTGCTAGTTTCAATTGCAGGAATTGAGACTGACACTTTTTTGTGACCCTCCTTAGCATAATAGAAAGTGTGAAGAGTGTCTAGACTAAATCTTCTTGCTAAATTGATTTGGGTTTAATGTATTTAAATAATTGCTTGTTTCATATTAGGTTTTACTAATTAGTTTAACATTTTAAAATGTTTGATAGTCAGTTTTTATCTTTCTGTTTGAATTCCTGCTACTTATGAGGAGTTTAGTAACAAACTTTATGAGGTTTAGTCCAGTGACTTTTGAATTTTTATATATCTAGATTTTTCCTGAGGTCACTTTTAAAAAGTCCAAGCTGGTTTCTGTTTTCCACAGTATAGTGTAATCAGTTCAATTCAGTTGCTCAGTCATGTCCGACTCTTTGGGACCCCATGAATTACAGCACACCAGGCCTCCCTGTCCGTCACCAACTCCCGGAGTTCACTTAGACTCATGTCCGTTGAGTCAGTGACGCCATCCAACCATCTTGTCCTCTGTCGTCCCCTTCTCCTCCTACCCTCAATCTTTCCCAGCATCAGAGTCTTTTCCAATGAGTCAACTCTTCACATGAGGTGGCCAAAGTATTGGAGTTTCAGCTTTAAAGAAATCCCAGGGCTGATCTCCTTCAGAATGGACTGGTTGGATCTCCTTGCCGTCCAAGGGACTCTCAAGAGTCTTCTCCAACACAATGATGCTTCTCCAAAAGCATCAATTCTTCAGTGCTCAGCTTTCTTCACAGTCCATCTCACATCCATACATGACCACTGGAAAAACCATAGCCTTGACTAGATGGACTTTTGTTGGCAAAGTAATATCTCTGCTTTTTAATATGCTGTATAGGTTGGTCATAACTTTTCTTCCAAGCAGTAAGTGTTTTTTAATTTCATGGCCGCAGTCACCATCTGCAGTGATTTTGGAGCCCAGAAAAATAAAGTCTGACACTGTTTCCACAGTTTCCCAATCTATTTCCCATGAAGTGATGGGACCGGATGCCATGATCTTCATTTTCTGAATGTTGAGCTTTAAGCCAAATTTTTCACTCTCCTTTTTCACTTTCATCAAGAGACTCTTTAGTTCTTCTTCACTTTCTGCCATTGGGGTGGTGTCATCTCCATATCTGAAGTTATTGATATTTCTCCTGGGAATCCTGATTCCAGCTTGTGCTTCCTCCAGCCTAGCGTTTCTCATAATGTTCTCTGCATATAAGTTAAATAAGTACTCTGAATGATACTCTTGATTACAGTGAACCATGGAGACTGGTCAAGTTTTAAAGCAATACTTTTAGATTTATCACTGAATGAAGTGATGAGATTGTAAGATTTTTGGAGAGGCCAAGATGAAGTGAAAGGCAGGAGTCAAGGAAGTGAAAAGTCAAGGGAACAGTAAAAAAGACAGTACCGTTATTCACACAATGATATCATATATTTAATGTAATTAATGGAGACTCTGAAGAATGTGTGTGTGTGTGTGTGTGTGTGTGTGTGTGAGTCCCTCAGTCATGTCTGACTTTGCAACCCCATGGATGGTAGCTTGCCAGGCTCCTCTGTCTATGGAATTTTCCAGGCAGGAATACTGGAGTAGTTTGTCATTTCTTCCTCCAGAAGATCTTCCCAACCAGGGATCAAATCCACATCTGTTACCTCTCCTGCACTGGCAAGCAGTCCTTTACCACAGCATCACCTGGGAAATCCATTAATCCATAAAAAAACAATATTTGTTCTTCTTTGTTTATAACAGTAATGTACCTATACATAAATGATAGTAGAGTTAGACAAATGCAGCATAGCACATGAATACATATGAATACAGTGCAACAGAAACAGAGGAAGAAGCAATGGACTCTGTGGAATGTAGAAGCGATGGGGGTTGGGAGAAGGCTTGCTTTAGATCAGCTTCCATCTAGAACTGAATTCATTGCAACAATGCAGTTGAAATATATTTAAGTTTCACCAGACCCATAAGAGTCCTAATGAGAGCTTCTTTTATTCTACATTAAGATGTCTTTGCTTTCTCGAATATCAGTTATAGCCACTTCATTTTCATTTTACAGGCAGACATTCTGCTAAAAAATTTCCAAGTGGCAATTTATGGTAATGATATCTGGTTGCAATGCTTAGCATATGGTGAATTTTCCATAATACAGTACTCTCTCTGGTCCTTGCTATGTAATAGTCATGGAACTATACACAATGTTACTTGACCAGGTGGACCACAATGAGAGCAGGGAGGGGAGAGTGGACTCTTTGTATTTTTTTTCTTGCCAGGAAGTCAGAGTTATCATTCAACTTTCTTCTCCATTACACATGCATTTCTAAGCTTTTAGTGGCCTAGTTGCTAGCCACTTGAATTTTCAAAACTCCTAATGAAACCACCAAGACATAGAACTCAAGACATTTGGATAATCTTTGAGTAAGAGTCATATGTGCATGCTACATTTCTGTTTCTCCATTGAACATTGAACATCACTATGGCAGTGTTTGCATTAACTGAATTTTATCTCTGACTCTAGTACACTGGAAATTTAATGTCTAGTAGCAAATTCATTATCACAAAATTATTATGTAACCAAACAATTTGCTTGTCTCATGGAGTTCATTATGAAGTGACTCTGTAAATTGTGTGAGAAATGAAGGTAGAGAATATGTGGTATCACATTTTCAGAGAATATTTGTTTAAAAGCATCTCCCTGGAAATAAATGATGATTTTAGATTTTCGTTAACTCTTTTGAGTCAGCAGGGTACTATTTAGTGCACCAAACAGTTACTTTCTAATTTTCTCACTGAAGTATTTCCTTTCTGACCTAAATGTACTCATGCAGTCATCCAAAGATTTTATTAACATGTATTTGGAAATTTTGTAATTTTTTTCAGCATGAAACTATTCTTCTTTTCTAAGACTGCTTCTTTTCCTCTGAAGAAAAGCTTTTTTTCCCCTTCTCTACATCTTTGCTCTTCAGTGTAACTGAGTTCCAAAGAAAAAATTCAAGCCACTTATTCCTGCCCATTAACATCTACAAAAAAAACAAAAAAAACAAAAAAAAAAAACACCAAGATTTCCCTGTGATCAAATTCAGCAATGCAGCGTTAATCAAGGATAGGCACTTCTCTTTCCCACGATGAAGGGTAATGGCAGAAAAGATATATGTGTTTGGTTCTTGTTTATAACTGGCCTGGGTTAGCACTGATTAATATTACAATTGATGAAGGAAATCACCTAGAACAAGAATTTCTAAAGAGATGATGCTTTTGCTTGGTTGTTCCTCTGAAATAATATTTGACATGTCCATTCTGTATGCTGTATGCTGGGGGTCATGGGGTCATATCTTGCATGCTGGCAGGTCTCTGGGGTCATGGAAAAATAAGAGTTACTTTTCTTTCTATATGCCTAGTCTTCTTCCATAATTTAGCAATAAGGCTGCTAGATACCTTTCTCAAATTACTTCTAATCACAGCAGTGGTTTCCAATCTCTATTCCCCTTGTCACATGACCTGATGACAGGTTACTTGGGCCACTCTTATGTACACTTCTGAGGTTATCAGCAATCCTAGAGTTAAATTCTTCTGCTCCCTTAAGAAAGCCAGAAACTGAGTTGGATGACATAGGTATAACTGAAATCTCTCATTTCCATAAAAAAAAAGTTCAAAAAGAATAATTTTTTATTTTTTAACTTTCATAAGTGAGACATTATTTGATAACTCCTTGCAACTGATAATATCATATCATTGTTTCAGAACCCAGTAGTGGAGAAGGGAAGATTTGATTGATGGGATAGATATAAAATTTAAATGCCTCTGATTGAAAATCTGTGGTGCTTCCTCAAGCCTGTGCATAGTCCCTGCCACTTAAATTCTTTAATATAGTCTTTAATTGCCTAGTGTCCTCCTTGAAGTGTTTTCAATACCAAGTCCTTCATCAACCTATAATTCTTATACATTGCAGGACATTGAAGATTATAATTTACATATGTTATAGGTACACAGTGAACTTTAATTCTATTGATAAACTCACTTTACTCTGTTACCTGATTTCCTCTAATATTATATTAATTCCCTCTAATGTTATTAAATTGTATGTGCAGGTCTGTAAATCCACTCTGACTTTATATTTTTAACTACAAGTCAAAGTTAAGTCCCCCTTTGAAGCCTTTAATCATGTACCACGTTTATTCCAAAGCAGTGGCCTTCCTTAAAAGACATGAAATAATTCAGACAGAAAGAGGAAAATGTGAAACACTTCTGATTATTTTAAGAAGTATTTTAATAAGTATATATATACACACACTTGTATGTCAGGGTTTCCTTGATAGCTCAGTTGGTAAAGAATCTGCCTGCAATGCAGCAGACCCTGGTTCAATTCCTGGCTCAGGAAGATCCTCTGGAGAAGGGATAGGCCACCCACTCCAATATTCTTGGGCTTCCCTTGTGGCTCAGCTGGTAAAGAATCTGGAATGCAGGAGACCTGGATTTGGTCCCTGGGTTGGGAATATCCCCTGGAGTAAAGGCTATTCACTCCAGTATTCCAACCTGGAGAATTCCATGGATTGTATTCCATAGGGTCACAAAGAGTCAAACACAACTGAGTGACTTTCACTTTCAAATATACATGTGTATAAATATATATTTGACATACAAATGTTATATTGGTTTATGATGTACAAAATAATGATTTTCCATTAGTATACATTGTGAAATGTTCACCACAATATGTCATTACCATCTGTCACCATACAAAGTTAAAAAATTTTTCTTGGGATTAAAAACTTTTATGATTTCTTTACTGCTAAGCTTTCAAGTTGGTAATACCCTATTATTAACTGTAGTCACCATGCTATAGATTATACCTCATGAATTATCTATAACTGGAAATTTGTATTTCTTTATCCCCTTCATTCATTTCGGCCAACAGCCAACAATCCTCTACTCTGGCAACAACACATGTATTCTCTGTATCTATGAATTTTGTTTTGATTTCTCATATTTGATTGGTTTATTTTTCAGATTCTATTGTGTCAGTGAATATATGGCATTTGTCTTTCTCAGTCCAACTTGGGACTTCCTCAGTGGTCAAGTGGTTGAGACTTCATACTTTGACTGCAGGAGGCAAGAGGTCAGGGGCCAAAAATCTCACATGCTGCACAGCATCGCCAGTGACTCAGTATGACTTATTTCACTTGGCGTGATACCCTCAAGGTTCATCCATATTGATATAAATGGAATGAGTTGATTCCTTTCTATGGCTGAGTAGTATTCCATTCCATCCATATTCCATCAAAAAACTAAGATCATGGCATAAAGTCCCATCACTCCATGGAAAATAGATGGAGAAACTATGGAAACAGTGACAGACTTCCTTTTCTTGGGCTCCAAAACCACTGCAGATGATGACTACAGCCATGAAATAAAAAGATGCTTGCTCCTTGGAAGAAAAGTTATGACCAATCTAGACAGCATATTTTAAGAGACATTACTTTGTTGACCAAAGACGGTCTAGTCAAAGCTATGGTTTTTCCAGTAGTCATGTATGGATGTTAGAGCTGGGCTATAGAGAAAGCTGAGTGTCGAAGAACTGATGCTTTTGAACTGTGGTGTTGGAGAAGACTATTGAGAGTCCCTTGGACTGCAAGGAGATCAAGCCAGTCAATCCTGAAGGAAATCAGTCCTGAATATTCATTGGAGGGACTGATGCTGAAGCTGAAGCTCCAATACTTTGGCCACATGATGCAAAGAACTTACTCATCGGAAAAGACCCTAATGCTGGAAAGATTGAAGGCAGGACGAGAAGGGGATGACAGAGGATGAGATGGGTGGATGGCATCCCCAACATGAGTTTGAGCAAGCTCTGGAAGTTGGTGACGGCCAAGGAATCCAGGTGTGCTGCAGTCCATGGTGTCACAAAGAGCTGGATACAACTGAGCAACTGAACTAAACTGAACTGAGTATTCCATTGCATATATGTATCATATCACCTTTACCCGTTCATTCATTGATGGACGTTTAGATTGTTTCCATATCTGGGCTACTGTAAATAATTCTCTGATGAAAATAGGGGCTGTTTATATTTTCAAATTACTGTTTTTATTTTATTCAGGTAAATACCAAGAAGTAAAATGCTGGATGATATAATACTCCTATTTTATATTTTTCAAGGAACATCAGTTATTATACACCACAATTTTCTCATGGGAATTAGAAGCTGTAAACTGGTGAAGAATGTGAGGACCCTAGAGCCACCCCAGTAACTATGGATATTTGACTAAGGAAGAGAAAGTAGTTCCTGGACATGTTTTCTGAAAATGGTAAGTTCCTTTTGCTCTGTCCAATTGGGTGAGAATTGGCTGAAGGATGCGTGGAAGTTCCCTTTGTCCACCTACTCAAATTCTACTATGGTGAACAAATGTGGAGAGAATACAAAATGACATTATCTATTCCAAAGTATTGTGAGGTTGAGAAAAATACGACATTTACTACTAACATAAAGCTCTCTACAAAATTAGCTATTGGTTTATGTGAAATAACTCAGCAAGTAACTACTTGATATTGCTTTTACCACTTCATTAATTCTAATCAATGATTAGAATTAACATTAGACTTATATTCTTTTCTGATGGTGTCCAAAATGTCATTTGCCCAGATAAAGTGTATCAAGGGCATATTTACTTACAGAAGATTCGATTCAGGTAATGAGAAGTGATCCCTAAAAGTACTGATATATTGAGGTTTAAGAAATTCACTCTGATTGTGTCATGATCCTGTTGATGGTCAGTACTGTCAGTTTTGTTCTGCAATGCCAATGCTTATTCACTTTTCTCAAGTATTTTTTGTTGAGTATTTTTGACTAGCTGCTGGTGGTACTATGGAGAACTGAACTCTGAAGAGTACAAATAATTTACAAATCACAGTGTATTCATTGGATGCTATCTTAACTTCCTAACACAGCCATCTCATAGAGCTTGGGGAAAGAGGGGGAGAAAGAACAAAATATATAAATTTTGCTTAGGCTTTCCTTCCATTTAATGATGTGTTCTGAAGAGAGCAGAAGGTAGGAGAAAATATTGATCTGTAATTGTGAATGTTATAAACAAATACCATTTGCCACTCACAGGTGAATAGTTTCAGTAACTCATATTTTCCAGGGACAGAGAATAGAGATAATTATAAAATCTTCATATTTTTGAATTCAACATGTATGTGTGAAAGTGAAAGTGAAGGTTGCTCAGTCGTGTCCAACTCTTTGCAACCCCATGCACTATACATATAGTCCATGGAATTCTTCAGGCCAGAATACTGGAGTGCGTAGCCTTTCCCTTCTCCAGGGGATCTTCCCAACCCAGGGATTGAACCCAGGTCTCCCACATTTCAGGCAGGTTCTTTACCAGCTGAGCTATACATGTATGGATACTTTCAAACATTTTGAAATTTTATTATTATCTTCACTAGGCAAAGACTCACCCTCTTTTCGATAGTTATTTCTTATGATTTATTTTGTTATTTCTTTTGCTATTTTCACTTTCTTTCTTTTTTTTTTACTAAAGTGAGAGGATTCCATTATACTTCAGCATCTAGTTCAATCTTGGCTTTCTTAGAGAGGTAGAATCGAGTTTGGAGTTGTAGATAAACTTGGCATCTTACATGAGAATATCTAAGTCACAGGAGTGTCATCACTAACATGTAACAAAAAGAGACAGAGGTTGAAATCCATTGCTCTAATAGAGGGAATGTGAGGGAGCTGTCTTGTATCTAGCCTTATGGCTAAAGCACAAAGAAGACCAGGCAGATGGGAAGAAAAAGAATGCTTATGCTTTAGAAGGCTTGCCACATACAGGCCTCCTTCCAGAGGGACGTGCCAGATCCCATGATTTCAAACAGGGATAACCAAGTACAAGTTCTATCTCCTTAGAAACTCTTATTCTAGGTAATTTCTATCATCAGGTACAATTTTAGTCAGTTCTAACCCAGGCCATCTATAAACAAAGAGCCAACACATATTTCTTTCCAAAAATGGCCCTTCATCATGGGAAAGAGAAATACCTGTCTTTGATTAACATTATATAACTGAATTTGATCATAAGGCAATCTCATTGTTCATAGACTCTAATAGGACAAAATAAAGGGCTTGAATTTTTATCTTAGAAGCTTTGTTACATTAACGGAAAATGAAGAAGAAAGAAAGCTTTTCTTCAGAGGGAAGAAAAGGAAGAGAAAACAACACTGTCAATAGAAAAAGCCATCAGCAGACCTAGATTCAGATACATCACAGACGTTGTTCAGTCACTCAGTCATGTCCAACTCTGCAGCTCTATGGACTGTAGCACGTCAGGCTTCCCTGTCCTTAACTATCTCCTAGAGTTTGCACAGACTCACATCCATTGAGTTCAATAGTGCCATCCAACCATCTCATCCTCTGTTGCCCCCTTCTCCTCCAAAGATGTGGAATTGTCAAAAATAGAGTTTCATATAACTGTGATTAATATGTGTAAGGGCCAAATTGGAAAAAGATGATAACGTTTATGAACACTCATGGGGAACTGAGCAGAGAGATGAAAATGCTAAGAAAAAAATAAAATGGAAGTTCTAGAAATGAAAATTCAATAACAAAAATGAAAAATGCTTTTCAAAACTCATCAGTAGACTTGATGCAGCTGAAGAAAGTATCAATGAATTTGAAGTATATCAATAGAAATTATACAAAACTGAAACTTGAAGAGAACACAAAATGGGAAAGGGAAAAAATCAGGGCTCTTAAGAGTCATGACATGCAAGAAATGCCATGCGACCCAGCAATCCCACTGCTGGGCATACACACTGAGGAAAGCAGAATTGAAATAGACATGTGTACTCCAATGTCAATATACATTGACATGTGTACCCCCAGTTCATTCCAGCACTGTTTACAATAGCCAGGACATGGAAGCAACCTAGATGTCCATTGACAGATGAATGGATAAGAAAGCTGTGGTACATATACACAATGGAATATTACTCAGCTATTAAATAGAACACATTTAAATCAGTTCTAATGAGGTGGATGAAACTGGAATCTATTATACAGAGTGAAGTAAGTCAGAAAGAAAAACACCAATACAGTACACTGATGCATATATATGGAATTTAGAGAGATGGTAACAGTGACCCTATATGTGAGACAGAAAAGAGACACATATATAAAGAACAGACTTTTGCACTCTGTGGGAGAAGGCGAGGGTGGGATGATTTGAGAGAATAACATTGAAATAAGTATATTGCCATATGTAAAAGAGATCACCAGTCCAAGTTTGATGCATGAAACAGGGCACTCAAAGCTGGTGCACTGGGACAACCCTGAGGGATGGGATGGGAGGGAGGTGGGAGGGAGATTCAGGATGGGGAACATATGTACACCCATGGCCGATTCATGTCAATGTATGGCAAAAACTACTACAGTATTGTAAAGTAATTAGCCTCCAATTAAAATAAATAAATTAATTTAAAAAAGTCATGAGATAAAACTGCCAAATATATATATACTTGGAATACCATAAAAAGAAGAGAGAAAAGGGGGGAGAATATGCAAAGAGATAATGGCTGTGAATGTTCCAAAACTAAAGAAAGAATTCAAATCACAGATCCAGAAACATCTGAGAATACTGAACTGAATAAAACTTAGAAAAACTCATATTAAACTCGGGAAACATACTCAGGAACATAATATTCAAATTGATAAAAATCAAAAATAAAGAAAAAATCTTGAAATCAGTTGGAGAAAAATAAAAATGAATTATGATGCATTCTGTAATTTGCACAACCCTGAAATGCAGTATCCCAAGTGAAGGAAACCAGAGTCAAATGGCTTTGCAACTGCATGATTTTATTTATATGGCATTCTCAAATCTATGCCAAACACTAAGCACAGAAAACATAAAAGTGGTTTCTAAGGGTTGGGGTGAAAAGTGATGAGAAGGGCTAGAGAGAGGTGGTAGGGAAAATCTGTGGGTGATGAGAGTTGTGTATATCTTAATTATGGTGGTGACTGCATGACTGTACACACCTGTCAAACTTGCAGAATTGAGGAATGTAAGTTGGAAAAGCCAGTATGGGAGTTCTTTAAAATACTAAAAGTAGAGTTGCCGTCTAATCCAACTATCCAAATTCTGGGCAAATATATGGAAAAATGAGAACTCTAATTCAAAAAGATACATGTACCCCTATGTGTATGGCAGCACTATATGCAGTAGCCAAGACAAGGAAGCAATCAATATGTCCATCAACAAATGAATGGATGGAGAAAATACATAGGAAATTGAATATCACTCAGCCATAAAAAAGAATGAAATAATGCCACTTGCAGCAACATGGATGGGCCTAAAGATGAACATACTCAGTTATGTCAGACAAAGACAAATATTGTATGATATCAGTTACATGTGGAATCTAAAAATAGTGCACTTGACTGTGATATGGGAAATCTAGCCCACAATCAAGGAACTATCACTAAGGATGATGCAATTCAAATGATTTATTTTACAAGTGACAGAACTGAGTTTTGGAGAGATTAAACAACTTTCTAAATATGCAATATGAGTAGGGAGCTGGCTCTGAGAATCCATCCTGAAATTTCTGACTCTGTTATATCATTAAGCAGTTAAATTTAAAATCAAAGCCATCTAAATTTTGATGAGGTCAAATTCCCTGGAACTTTTTTCTGGTCCTGTATTTGCCACCTACCACTCTGGGAATGCTATATTTCCTAGTTCCCTAATGGTGTAGGGCACCTTCATAGCAAGCAGTGATGCTCTTTATTTTTGAGAGTCATGCTTGTAACAAACATTGTGGTAATTAATGATATAAATGCAGATTTTGATGTCTTTGCTAAAATAATTAGAGATAACATATTGTTAGTAGAAATCAGAGATTTTACCTTGTAAAAAGTAGCATGCTATATCCAAAATCTTTCTTTTCACCAATAAAAGAAAAAATAGTTGGCCATTTACATATGGGGATTTGAAAGAAATGGGGACATACTAATGCATAACAATGTCTCCTAAATAGTGGTCCAATCTCTGTACTCCTGGAACGAGAATTATGTGAATAAGAAGTTTCATTTCAGTGTTGCTAGTTTCTTTCTTACAGGAGGATAATGTTATATAATTTCTGTTGTATTATTTATTTTTAGTTTCTCTCCAGACTCTGTGTGTCCTAAGCATCTAAGCCATCCTGTGGATGTACAATTTTCAATCTAGTCTTAACTGCCAGATTCTTGCCTCTCTCTGAACCTAGCTTACTCCATTCCATTTGAAAGTCAGGGTGACATCAAAGCCTAATAAATTTTGGTTCAATCAGTGACATAGCCCTGTAATTTGGGTAAGTTACTGAAATGGTGTAAAGTGAGTTAATAATATCTCATAAAACTTTCTTGAGAGTCTACTTAAATAAGAATGCCAAAAACTTTTCTCCCTAACTCTTTGTCTTAAATGTCTATATATTACGCAGTTGGTGGTGTACTTTTGTGCTATCTGCTAGGCAGCTTCCATTTGCTTCTCCAAACCAGCTTCTATACTTCTCCAACCTGATGTTTTCCAACCTGGGGTATTCATTAATGGACCACTTTGCCATTTCATTATATGAGTAGAGCTTGTCCAATAAGAGGCTCAGTAGAGTGGAGGTTGGGATGACTATGAGGTCAGTGTTTCTTTCTTCAGCTCCTATGACAGGCTGAAGTGAACTGACTGTCTTTTTACCAAAGATCATAGCCAGTACTAGGAAGCCTTCTGCCTTATTCCTTTTGTGTCTTAGATCTGGTAACGGCTCCTTCTCCTTACCCCTTTAGACCAAAGGTGGTTACTCTGTTGTAAGTAGCTTTGTAATACTACAGTATGTCATCTTGATGTCAGTTTTAATATTGCCCATACTTTTGTAAACAGTACCCTTTAGGCACGATTGCTCCTGAATAACTCAAATATGATATTATTCAAATAGTATTCAAATGCTCAAATTATCTTTCATCCCCACTCTCAGGCTCAGTTTCAGAAATACTCCAGGAACCTAAAAAATGGAGAACAGAAAACTAGAGAGGAGGCACAGTGCTGTGATAACTCTGTCACTTCTCCACCAGGGATCAGCCCTCTATGGGGAACATGGCAGAAAAATAGATCAGAATAAAGACACATGTCTTCTTAACAAAAAAATAAATACGTTAAAGCAAAATTTTTTTCACATGGAAAAGTGTCTAAAAAAATGAAAACTAAATTACATCACTTCAGCAAATTTGAAAGGTATAAAGAAAGGGATATATCATTTATTGTAATGTAAGCTGAACTGACAAGAAATTAAGAATAGTTACTTCTTACGTTGTTCCTAGAATAGATTTATTAATGGAATCTTCCACCTGTATGGAGGGAGTGTGATGACTGTATATTTAAGGGGAAATATTCTCCTTAAATATACCAAAAATAATTTTTTAAAAAATAATTATATCTAGCAGAAGATACAGGCCAGGAAATACCTTTTCAGTGTTCCAGTGAGAAACCCTAAATATTCAGTATGCATGAAATGTATAAAATAGAACACATCAATATTTTAGGTCACCAGATTTTTAAAAACTTCTTGATGTGATGTAACATTTGAATTGTTTATTCCTTTTAAGTGTCAGTATCCTAATCACAAGAATATGCAAAATAGGTCACTAACACCTACCACTCATGTCTGTTTTAAGAAATAACTAAATTCCATATGTACAGAACTTGGCACAAAAAGGCAGTACAAAAAAAGAGAAGGAAAAAAAATGATTTTCTTTCTCACTTTTTTGGACCAAAACATTTTGAGTTTGTTTGTCTCTCTCTTTACCACTACTCTCCTGTGACTCAGTGGTAAAGAATCTGCCTGCAATGCAGGAGACACAGATTTGATCCCAGGGTCAGAAAGATCTCCTGGAGAAAGAAATGGCAACCCACTCCAGTATTCTTGCCTGAGAAATCCCATGGACAGAGGAGCCTGGCTGGCTGCAACCCATGGGGTTGCAGAGTCAGATACAATTTAGCAATTAAACAATGCTTACTGCTACATTTTGCACTCAGCTGTTTTCTTCTCCTAGACTGATCCCATTTCACATTTCAGTGTTTACCACAAATCTATATTCTACCAATCATTCTGGGAAAACATCCCAAAGACCACCTCACCCTTGAAGTCTTTCCAGATTCTCTTACCTGGACCCTTCCCTGCATTGTTTACCATTTGTTTGTAACACTGAAGATGTTACCAGTTATTAACTAGAGTTGTTTTTAAATAGTTTTTTTTTTTTTTATCTTCCAAAATACAAAATAAATTTTAGAGTTCTCACCAAGATGTTCCCTTGAGCATATGGACCTTGATTTGATTGTTGAAGGGTTAAGAATTATTTAGGTGGGGGAATATAGATCTAATAAGAACAGAAGAGGCCAAGATGTGGTATTAAAAATAACCTATATTTTTGAATGGGGAATGAGAGAATAATAATGATAATCCATTACTGATAAGTATTCATCATCACCAAATGATATCTGCTATGAACTAGGCACTTAAGAAGTAAGTATATAAAGTTGTGAAAGGTGTGTGGTCTGTTTTGAAGAAGTTTATGTGGTATGATTTTTTTTTCTTATAGTAGAATAGGATTTGCATTAATCCATCCACCTTCTCTCCCTGGAGATTGTCAGCATGTTTGCATATCAATTGCTTTGTGTTCTGAATACCATTTACAGCCATGGATTTTGTATTGATCACTGAACCACACAGAAGCAAACCCTAATCTCATCATCTTATTTGTAACAATCTCTCTCCCTTAAAAAAGAGAAACTTAATTCTCCTCCCTCCACTCCCAGGTACATATACCTCTGGGAGTATACTATATATACCAAAGTACCAGGGAGTGACAGAGGATGAGATAGTTAGATCACTGACACAATGGACATGAATCTGAGCAAACTCTGGAAGATAATGAAGGACAGGGAAGCCTGGTGTGCTGCAATTCATGGGGTCTCAAAGAGTCAGACATGACTTAGTGACTGAACAACAACAACCAGAGTAAAATGTTAATCCAAAGGACAAGCATAATTTATTTTCTAAAATGTTAGATAATTTAAAATAGTAATTTTATATTAAAGTTTAGATACAGTATGGACTATAAAGTTACAATAGTACATATCTTAAGACAAAATATCAGCATTCATGGAAATTGAATGCTTATACTGGCTATTTCATCTTTTTTCCCAAAAGTCTTAGTTCACAAATAAACTCTCTGCTGCTCTTAGGAATTCTTCATTGGGAGAAAGTGAGTATACTTGCTTTAGTTGATGATCAGATTATTAGGCCAGTGAGTGTTCAGTTTGGATTTGCATCTGCCAGTCATCTGAAGGTCACATTAAAATATGGTTCCTCCACTAGCACAGAGTAGAGCAATGGGAATATTCAGGTTTATTATTTGTGGATCTGGGATCATGAGTTAAGGGATTTGGCCTCTATGTAGAGCTATCAGAAGCTATGGAACATGTCATCCTAGGCAAGTTGAGTCAAGCCTGCTCACAATTCCATTTCTGACTAACATTTTAAGACGTGCTTTTAGATTGACTAGGATTATATTTTCTAAAACGTCTGCACAAGGCACTGTGAAGGCTTCCTCAGTGGCTTAGTCTTTCAGAAAATCAATGTCAGAAACTCAGGCCTAGTCACCTTGTAATATCAAACTACATCACTGTCCATTTCAAAACCTCCTTTGCAAAGATTTAATATTATTTTGATGATGTTCCATTATATAAATATTGTACAGAAACACCCCCCACCAAACTTGAGATGCAAATGGAGTAAGTTGTATGCTCTTAATCTTGCCCATTTTATTTCATTATTTAGATGCTCTCTGCTTTCAGTTTTCTGAATTAAAGACTGTTTCTTTTCTTTTATTCTAACTGTGCTTCTCTGGACATTCCTGGGCCTTCCCCAGTTTGGAGATTCAGTGGGCTCTTACAAAAACCCTTACCATGAGCCGCAATCAGAAAATTCAGAGCAAATGTAGAATTTGACATTGCCCCTACTTGGAAGACAAACTTCATGTTTAGCAGAGGGTAATTGATAACTGCTCAAGGCAATCATAGTCACACCCCAGTTGTATATTTGGACATAGACTGTATAGTGGTTAAACATGTGATCTTTAATATTAAACAGGACCAGGCTTAACTTTACCCCATGACATTTAATAAAAGTTTAATTTTGGGTGAATTATTTGAGTAAATCAAGTTTGCTAATCTGTAAAATGGGTACAATGGGAATGCTGATATTATAAATTTGTCATGTTAATGAAATGGGACCATACTTGTATGACACAAATATAGTCTTTATTAAGATGATGTTACTGTTCTGTTTCCAAACATTCATGATTATCTTTACTTTCTACTTGTTTCTTTTTTGTAGGCCTAAATTTTGTGATGATTATCCTGAAAATTTTTCTTTCAGTTTCTAAAACCCTATTGTCTTACCTAGCTGGGACCTCTTCACATCTACTTTGACCAGCCTATTTGGACACTAGACTCTCCTGTGCATTCTAGTTTGTTTAGATACTCTGATTTTGTCATCAGCTTCATTCCATAATCTATACTACACTTTTTTTTCTCCATACAAATTGTTTTTTATTTTACTCTCTCACCTGCACACCCATCCAGTCACTTTGTTCATTGTGCATCTTGGCTCTTAGTAGTAGTGTTTTAGTTGCTCAATCATGTCCAACTCTGCGATCCCATGAACTTTAGCCCTCCAGGCTCCTCTGTCCGTGGGATTCTCCAGACAAGAATCCTGGAGTGGGTTGCCATGCTCTTCTCCAGGGGATCTTCCTGACCCAGGGATCAAACCTGGGAGAAGTCTCCTTCACTGAAGGCAGTTTCCTTATCATCTGAGTCACCTGGAAAGCCCAAAGTGTTAGCTGCTTAGTCGTGTCCAAATCTTTATGACCTCATGGGCTGTAACAGAATACTGGAGTGGGTAGCCATTCCTTTCTCCAGGAGATCTGACCCAGGGATTGAACCCAGATCTCCAATGTTGCAGGCAGGTTCTCTACTGTCTGAGCCCCCAGAGAAGTCAATCTTGGCCCTTGGACTCTTCTTACATACTATCTGTAGCTGTATGCTGCAAATGCCAACTCATGGACTGTGAAATCTGTCTCTAGCAATCCAGGGTTTCATGGCTCCTTTACGCTTTCTTCTCTTTCTTGAGACTAAAGAGTGCTAGGGTTAGTCAGTTATGTCTGACTCTTTGCAACCCCCATGGACTGTAGCCTGCCAGGAGTCTTCTGTCTATGGAATTCTCCATGCAAGAATATTGGAGTGAATAGCCATTCCCTTCTCTAGGGGATGTTCCCAACCCAGGAATTGAACCCAGGTCTCCTTCATAGCAGGCAGATTATCATCTAAGCCACCAGGGAAGCCCAGAAGAGTCAGATATTATTATTTTTTCCTATAGAAGAGTGTAGTTCAAAAGGAAAAAAAAATCAGACTAAAAATCATTAGCTTTTCAACCTTCCTTAAAAGTTTTCAAGACAAAATTTTCATCTATCTTGGCACATGCTGAGGTGGTTTTATTCTTCACTTCGGTTAGAATACATATGCTTTTCTTCTCTTCAAAGCTGACTGATTCAATATTAGTGTTATGGATGACATCTAAGGCAAGAAATCAAGTTGTTTAATGCCATATTTGTTTGCTGGCTTCTAAGAAGTCTCTATTCAAAAATTTATTTGAAAGCTTGAGAAAAACTCAGGGTAGATCTTAGGTGGATAAGAACAGCACAGATAATGGAGTAATAGTCTCTACTCATAATGAGAAGACAAGATAATTATTTTATAGTCTAGGCCCTTGATAATTATCCAGAAAAAATATTTATTACAAACTTGCTGCTTTCAGAACCTGTTCTAGTACATAAGGCATTGATGAAGAGTATCAACAATTTGATAAATAAAGATCCCCTCAAGATGAAATGGTACTCAAGATAAATAAGAACTACAAGTAGAATAGTTTCATTCCTTGTGATCTGAGAGGTAGAAGGAACTTTCTTCATATTCCTAGTTAAAATATCTACCTCCTCCACTTGGTCATACATATATCAATTATTTATACCTCAGATTGAAATTACGAGAATATATTTCTTCCAAGAGGGAGTTTCCCCCTTTCAGATTACATATAATAATGAAAAGAGTGAACATCATATTTATACTATTCTTACGCTTTTCTGATCTGTTAATGAATTGCTATTGTGCTCTTCAGTCTGATGGACAATTCGAAGCAGATAAATATAGGCAAGGAGAGAAGAAAATAAGAGTATTGGACATCTACATGTGAGTAGAAAGGTGAGTAGAGAGGAAATAGGAAGGCACTGAAGGTAAACTAGGTATATTTCATCATTTGGGTAGTACGTTTTTCTGCATCAGTTTAGCTCAGTTCAGTTCAGTTGCTCAGTTATGTCTGAGTCTTTGTGAACCCATGGACTGCAGCATGTCAGGCTTCCCTGTCCATCACCAATTCCCAGAGCTTGCTCAAACTCATGTCCATCGTGTCAGTGATGCAATCCAACCATCTCATCCTCCATCATCCGCTTCTCCTTCTGCCTTCGATCTTTCCCAGCATCAGGGTCTTTCCAATGAGTTAGTTCTTTGCACCAGATGGCCAAAGTACTGAAGCTTCAGCTTCAGCATCTTTCCCTCCAATGGATATTCAGGAATGATTTCCTTTAGGATTGACTGGTTGTATCTCTTTGAAGTCTAAGGGACTCTCAAGAGTCTTCTCCAACACCACACTTCAAAAGCATCGGTTCTTCGGTGTTCAGCTTTCTTTATATTCCAGTTCTCACATCCATACATGACTACTGGAAAAACCATAACTTTGACTATATGGATCTTTGTTGGCAAAGTAATGCTTCTGGTTTTTAACATGCTGTCTAGGTTTGTCCTAGTTTTTCTTCCAAGGAGCAAGCATCTTTTAATTTCATGAATGCAGTCACTATCTGCAGTGATTTTGGGGTCCAAGAAAAGAAAGTCTGTCAGTTTCCATTTTTTCCCCGTTTATTTGCCATGAAGTGATGGGACCGGATGCCATGATCTTAGTTTTTTGAATGTTGATTTTTAAGCTAGCTTTTTCACACTTTTCTTTCACTTTCATCAAGAGATTCTTCAGTTCCTCTTTGCTTTCTGTCATAAAGATGGTGTCATCTGCATATCTGAGGTTATTGATATTTCTCCTGGCAATCTTGATTCCAGGTTGTACTTCACCCAGCCTGGCATTTTGCATGATGTACTCTGCATATAAGTTAAATAAGCAGGGTGACAATATACACTTTGATGTACTCCTTTCCCAATTTGGAAGCAGTACATTGTTCCATGTCCAGTTCTAATTGTTGCTTCTTTACCTGCATACAGATTTCTCAGGAGGCAGGTAAGGTGGTCGTGTGTTCCCATCTCTTTAAGGATTTTCCATAATTTGTAGTGATCCACACAGTGAAAGACTTTGGTACAGTCAATAAAGCAGAAGTAGATGCTTTTTCTGGAATTACCTTGCTTTTTCTATGATCTAACAGATGTTGGCAATTTGATCTCTGGTTCCTCTGCCTTTTCTAAATCCTGCTTTAACATCTGGAAGTTCTCGGTTCACATATTGTTGAAGGCTAGCTTGGAGAATTTTGAACGTTACTTTGCTGGCATGTGAGATGAATGCAATTATGCAGTAGTTTGAAAATTCGTTGGCACTGTCTTTTTGGGATTAGAATGAAAACTGACCTTTTCCAGTCCTGTGGCCACTGCTGAGTTTTCCAAATTTGTTGGCATATTGAGTATAGCACTTTTACAGCGTCATCTTTTAGGATTTGAAATAGGTCAGCTGGAATTCTTTCACCACCACTAGCTTTGTTCATAGTGAAGCCTGGATTGGAGAATTTTGAGCATTACTTTACTAGCATGTGAGATGAGTGCGATTGTGTGGTAGTTTGAGCATTCTTTGGCATTGCCTTTCTTTGGAATTGGAGTGAAAACTGACCTTTTCCAGTCCTGTGGGCACTGCTGACTTTTCCAAATTTGCTGGCATATTGAGTGTAGCACTTTCACAGCATCATCTTTCAGGATTTGAAATAGCTCCACTGGAATGCCATCACATCCACTAGCTTTGTTCGTAGTGATGTTTTCTAAGGCCCACTTGACTTCACATTCCAGGATGTCTGGCTTTAGATGAGTGATCACACCATCGTGATTATCCGGGTCGTGAAGATCTTTTTTGCACAGTTCTTCCTTGTATTCTTGCCACCTCTTCTTAATATCTTCTGCTTTGTTAGGTCCATACAATTTCTGTCCTTTGTTGTGCCCATCTTTGCATGAAATGTTCCCTTGGTATCTCTAATTTTCTTGAAGAGATCTCTAGTCTTTCCCATTCTGTTGTTTTCCTCTATTTCTTTGCATTGATCATTGAGGAAAGCTTCTTATCTCCCCTTGGTATTCTTTGGAACTCTCCATTCAAATGGGTATATCTTTCCTTTTCACCTTTGCCTTTTACTTCTCTTCTTTTTATAGCTATTTGAGGTCTCCTCAGACAACCATTTTACCTTTTTTGCATTTCTTTTTCTTGGGGATTGTCTTGATCACTGCCTCCTATAAAATGTCAGGAACCTCTGTCCATAGTTCTTCAGGCACTCTATCAGATCTAATTTCTTGAATCTAATCCCTTGAATCTACAGTCAGTTCCACTGTATAATTGTAAGGGATTTGATTTACATCATACCTGAATGATCTGATAGTTTTCCCTACTTTCTTCAATTTAAGTCTGAATTTGACAATAAGTAGTTCATGTATATCAAACAATCATATTTAAAAAGTTTATTATATTCAATATTTTATTGAAATATATAAAAGTGAAAAGAATGAAAAGAAAGTCCCTATAAACTGTACTCACTTTGTGAGGGAAGGAAGTACTGCTGTTGGGGTGGCAAAATATTTTTGTGTTAAACTGACAGGGACTGAAAGAAAAGAAGAATCAAACAAGAAGGAAGTGTCTTCTTCTTCTTCTAGCCCTGAACTTCCCTCTAACTACTCCTATTGGCACAGCCTATCAAAGAGCCAGCTGTCAAAGCATAGACGTGGTTGCAAAATTCCAGATAAGAGATAACAAAGGTCATCTCTTATCATAATTGACTCACAGGATCAATTCCACAGCTTCTTATTTTATACAGTCCAGCTGACTAGGACTTGGTGCAAACACACAGCAGGCAAAAAGAGGATATGATTCTAATGAAGCCATATTTTATTTTAATATATTATTAACACCAGGTTCACATGTGCTCATTCATTTTCCAAAATAAAATATTATTCATAGTGCGAGTGAAATTCAAGATGAATTTGAGAAATAGCCATCTCTATGCACAAAAGATTAAAATTTACATAGCCCTACAACATCAAAATTATATTTATTAATTATGCACCATGATATAAATGTTCAAGAAAAAATATCTGGGAGAGAATATGTTGGATCAACACCATGAAAACAACCATGATGATGAAGTCAGGGTTCATTTCAAAGACATGCTGCATAGGGTTGCTTTCACACTGTGTTTTATTGAATTTCTTTGTCTTTGTCGTATAACCTGCCTAAGAGAAAAAGAATAGAGATAAGTAAACTTTTAGGATTTCTTCAAGCCCAATAATTTTATTTCTGTATGTTATGGCACATTTAGAAAATGCTCCCAAGTAATTCCTCCATCTGGTCACCTCAAGTCATTATCAAGTCTTTGAAATGGACTATCAAGGTCTATTGCACTTTCTCTGTTTTGTTACTAAAACACAGAATGAAGGAGCAGAACAATGCCTCAAACTGACAGATGATCAGTAAATTTTGTTAACTGACACATGACTGGGTGGCTAGACGGAAGGAAGGGTAAATGAAAGAATGCATAAATACAGAGTTTTCATGATTTGTTGTGGGGTGTATGAGAACTTTTGCTATATCCTACTTAAAAACTGAAAGACTGTGTGATGGTTAATTTCATGTATCACCTTGACTGGGCCACAGATAGAGTGCCCAGATATTTAGTTGAACATTATTCTGGCTGTTTCTGTGGGAGTGTTTTTAGATGAGATTTACATTTAAATCCATGGACTGAGTAAAGCTGATTGCCATCCCTAATGTGGATGGGCTTCACCCAATCAGTCAAAGGAAGGCCTATCAAAAGCAAAAAACCCTCTCCTGAGTAAGAGAGAATTCATCCTGCCAGATTACCTTTGAATTGGGACATTGGTTTTTCCATGCCTTTGAGCTTCCCATGAAATATTGGTTCCTCCTGTGTCTCGAGCCTGCTGACCTTCACATAAGAAATAAACTGGGTGCTTCCTATTTAATAAGTCTTTGAAATGGGCTTAGAACTGTATTACTGAATCTCTTGGGGCTTCATCTTACCAACTCACTCTACAGACTTCGGGACTTCTCAGCCTTCATAGTCTCAGGAGACAATTCATTATAATCCCTCTGTCTCTGTTTCTGTCTCTGTCTCCATCTCTCCCCTGACCTCACATGTAGCTATAGATATAGATACATATAAACCCACATATAGACACTGCATTACTCATACTTACTGGTTTTGTTTCTCTGGAGAACTCTGACTAATATGAATAGTGACTCAAATAAATGAAGCAAAGAGACAAAATAGAGATTGAAGACCTTCTGGCTTTTCAGTTTGAACTTGCAATTTATATGCTCCCTTTCTCCTTTGATGCCACTGTTATAATAATTACTAGTACCACTAGCTGCCATTTATTGTTCACCATCAGCCAACCATGTGCTATCCATTTTCCCTACTTTATCTCATTCATTGCTTTTGAAAACATTTTTGAGGAGAAAACTTAAAGCTGAACGAATAATAGCTTGCCTAATCTTACAAAGCTGATAAAAGACAAATGCTATATTCCAATCCATAGTCTTCTGATTTTAAATTTTGCGTTCTTAACCAGTTTGGGCTTGGATATTAACTTACTGGGTTCCCTGCCACAAACTTGTCCTTATTTTCCACGTGTGGTTTCCTTACTTTTATAAAAATGAGGCATTGCATGTGATAATCCTTTACTGCTCCTTCTAGCTCTGATGGTCTGCAATTAAGTAATCCTTAAGAAGCAGATAAAAAGAATAGAGTACCTCAGCCACAACTGGAGTGGGACCAAACAAGTGCCATGCAATCCCAAATTCAGCACCGATAACACTTTAGTGTTAATGGTGCAGTTATGTGGGAGGGTTCACAGAAGCTCTCACAGAGCAGGGTGGAGACTCTTTGATTACCCAAAAGTATTGTGCCTACTGTTCTGATGTGGTGGTTGTCCCCATCAGTTTTAAAGTATTAAACTAAATAAGTAGAAAATTATGAAGTTAAAAATTAGCCCCTTTTTTTTCCTTTGCACTTTCTCTCTCCTCTCTGAATATCCCCTGGCTTATCCTTTTCATACTCTGGGTCCTCTTGTCCCGATCCCATCACCACCCAAAAGTAATTTACTCCATATATCTCTCCCTGTGCTTCCCTTCTTCTCTGTTGTTTCTGAATCCACATTCTTCATCTCACTTATTATTCCCTCAGGACTCTGAGGTCAAATCTGATGGACTAACTAGGTTTTCTAAAGAGTGTCTGGCATAGATTATTAAATTTATTTTCACCAAGATACAGAAGATAACTTTATAATTTTATTCAATTATTTATTTTTGACTATGCTGAGTTTTTGTCGCTATACAAGCTTTCTCTAGTTGCCATGAGTGGGGGCTAATCTCTAGTTTCAGTGCACGGGATTATCATTGTGGTGACTTCTCCTGTTGGGGAACACAGGCTCTAGGGCTCTCAGGCTTGAGTAGCTGCAGCTCCCAAGCTCCAGAACACAGGCTCAGTACTTGTGGCATATGGGCTTAGTTACTTTGTGGCAAGTGGTATCATCTCGGATCAGGGATCAACCCCGTGTCTCCTGCATTGGCAGGCAGATTCTTAATCACGAGACCACCAGGGAAGTCCCACCAGATAACTTTAGAAAGGACTAAATTAGACATCATTGCATTTGATTCTTTATTATAGAACTTCTCAAAGCCTTTAATGTGTGTAAGCATGCATCCTCAGTTGCTTTAGTCTTGTCCAACTCTTTGCGATTCTATTGATTGCAGCCTGCCAGGTGCCTCTGTCCCCGGGATTCTCCAGGAAAGAATACTGAAGTGGGTTGCCATGTTCTCCTCCAGGAGGTCGTCCCGACCTGGAGATTGAACGCACATCTCCTGCATGCCATGTGGATTCTTTACCCACTGAGCCATTTGGGAAGTTCCCTGTAATATGTAAATGTGTCCAATTAAACTTCCAATTTAGGTAAGGTGAATGTGCCCAATCAAGGTTTATGCAATAGATATCATATTTTATTTTACTTAGGTACACTTCTTTCTCAAAGTATTCTAAAGGATTAAAGTTCCATAGGATACATTTTGGAAAACAGTAAAATAAAGATTTCCCAACATGTAAATTAATGCTTTTGAACTGTCGTGTTGGAGAAGACTCTTGAGAATCCCTTGGACTGCAAGGAGATCAAACCAGTCAATCCTAAAGAAATCAACCCTGAATATTAAGCTCCAATACTTTGGCCACCTGATTTGAATAGCTGATTCATTAGAAAAGGCCCCGATGATGGGAAAGATTGAAGGCAGGAGGAGAAGGGGACAATCGAGGATGATATGTTTGGATGGCATCACTGACTCAATGGACATGAGTTTGAGAAAGCTCCAGGAGATGGAGAAAGACAGGGAAGCCTGTGTGCTGAAGTCCATGGGGTCACAAAGAGTCAGACAATGACTGATCAACTGAAAGACAACAACATGTAAATAACTCAAAGTATTCACCTTTGCATAACATGCAGTTAAACAGAAACCAACTTTCTTCAGATCATGAGGATAGATACTAATGACTCTTCTCTCAAGATAGCAGTCTGAGGTAAAAACTAATTTGAGAAGAGTCAGGGAGGCCTAAGTATCTTAATTTTGTTGTGATCCAAGGCAAGCTATCCCCAAACGTCCCTCAATGGCATACTGATAAGAAAGAGTGAATGCAAGAGGAACATGTTGACACTTCTCTCTGTCTTCCTGAAAGCAGGGATAAGAGTCTCATGTAAAAGGTGCTTTGCCAGCTTTTGAAGGTAGAACACACTTTTTGCCAGAAAGAGGGAACTTGGGGGATGATAAGTTGGTATAAACTAACCTTGTTACTTAATTTACTATCTCACCCAACTCTGATTAGAATCTTCACTAACTGGGTACTTCAAACCTAAGTTTTTCAAATTCCCTGGTGGTCCCTGGTTAAGTATCTGCCTGCCATTTCAGGGGACACAGGTTTGATCCCTGTGGGGCAACTAAGCCCATGTACCACAACTGCCAAGCCCACACTCTAGACTCCATGCCCCACAACAAGAGAAGCCACAACAATGAGAAGCCTACCCACTCCCTCTCCACTCTCTGCAACTAGAGAAAGCACATGCACACCAAAGAAGACCTAGCACAGCCAAAAATAAAATAAATACATAAATAATAAAAAGTCAAAGACTAAGTTTCTTTGTCCTGTCAATTACTTACAAAGTTACTGTTTGTATAATTCCAGTTGAGCTATTTCAAATCCTAAAAGATGATGCTGTGAAAGTGCTGCACTCAATATGCCAGCAAATTTGGAAAACTCAGCAGTGGCCACAGGACTGGAAAAGGTCAGTTTTCATTCCAATTCCAAAGAAAGGCAATGCCAAAGAGTGCTCAAACTACCACACAATTACACTTATCTCACACACTAGTAAAATAATGCTCAAAATTACCCAAGCCAGACTTCAGAAATATGTGAACTGTCAACTTTCAGATGTTTAAGCTGGTTTTAGAAAAGGCAGAGGAACCAGAGATCAAATTGCCAACATCCTCTGGATCATGGAAAAAGCAAGAGAGTTCCCGAAAAACATCTATTTCTGCTTTATTGACTATGCCAAAGCCTTTGACTATGTGGATCAAAATAATCTGTGCAAAATTCTTCAAGAGATGGGCATACCAGACCACCTGACCTACCTCTTGAGAAACCTATATGCAGGTCAGGAAGCAACAGTTAGAACTGGATATGAAACAACAGACTCTTTCCAAATCGGAAAAGGAGTACGTCAAGGCTGCATATTGTCACCCTTCTTCTATGCAGAGTACATCATGAGAAACGCTGGACTAGAAGAAGCACAAGCTGGAATCAAGATTGTCGGGAGAAATCTTAATCACCTCAGATATGCAAATGACACCACCCTTATGGCCAAAAGTGAAGAGGAACTAAAAAGCCTCTTGATGAAAGTGAAAGAGGAGAGTGAAAAAGTTGGCTTAAAGCTCCACATTCAGAAAACAAAGATCACGGCATCTGGTCCCATCACTTCATGGGAAATAGATGGAGAAACAGTGGAAACAGTATCAGACTTTATTTTGGGGGGCTCCAGAATCACTGCAGATGGTGACTGCAGCCATGAAATTAAAAGATGCTTACTCCTTGGAAGGAAAGTTATGACCAATCTAGATAGCATATTCAAAAGCAGAGACATTACTTTGTCAACAAATGTCCGTCTAGTCAAGGCTATGGTTTTTCCAGTGGTCATGTATGAATGTGAGAGTTGGCCTGTGAAGAAAGCTCAGTGCTAAAGAATGGATGCTTTTGAACTGTCGTGTTGGAGAAGACTCTTGAGAGTCCCTTGGACTGCAAGGAGATCCAACCAGTCCATTCTAAAGGAGATCAGTCCTGGGTGTTCATTGGAAGGACTGATTTTAAAGCTGAAACTCCAATATTTTGGCCACCTCATACGAAGAGTTGACTCATTGAAAAAGACTCTGATGCTGGAAGGGATTGGGGGCAGGAGGAGAAGGGGATGACAGAGGATGAGATGGCTGGATGGCATCACCGACTTGATGGATATGAGTTTGGGTGAACTCCGGGAATGGGTGATGGACAGGGAGGCCTGGTGTGCTGTGATTCATGGGGTCACAAAGAGTTGGACACGACTGACAGACTGAACTGAACCGAAAATGTATAAATGCTGCCTGCTTTGGTCACTTCTTAGGTCCTAAGGTTTATGAGATCTCCACGTGCAAAACTTAAAATTTGTTTCTTTTTCCCTTTAATCTGTCTTGAGTCACTTTCATGTTTAGTACCTGCACAAAAACTCAGTACAGATAGAAGAGGAAATTTCCCTCTCTTTGACAACTATCACAGGATCTAAAGAAACACCATGCTTCTTCACCAACATAAATGTTGAAAATATTAAAGCAAATTATGACTTATGTACTTCTCACAAATATAATGCCTTCCCTTATTCTTTAGCAATTTGGGATTATAGAACTTAGTCATACCATAAAAATGTCACTGAGTCCAAACTTTAGCATATGTTGTCTTTTGATATTAGGAGAAATATCATGATGAATAATCTGATTCAAATGTTGATTATATATTCTTTCTCCATACGACATAGTTGACCTACTATGAGACAAGGAGTTATAGATCAAAGAATATGTGCATGTTAATACTGATATATTGCTGAATCCCACTCAGAAAAATAGAGATCTGAGGTGACTGAGAGGTTGGAGTTTGGTCTGGTTTGGGAGTTGAGGGGTAGAAGGCTGTATTTAGCAGGCTTGAAGTCTGAGGCTTGGAGTGGATTTCTTTCTGGGCTTGACATTTTACATGTTAAATAGGTCTCTGAGGGCAGATGGGGCTTGCTGCCTTGGATTAAGTATGCTTGTAAAGACTCTTCTACTCCTGTGCTGTACTGAAGTAATGAGGACTGGACTATGTGGCAAATAAATCATTATATTGTTGTTGTTAAAGAAAATAACATGAATGGATTTTGTTTTCACTTTAACTCATGGAAAAGGTATGGAAACATTTTTTTCTGAGTCTATTTTATTTTTATCTTCACTTTGTATGTTTTTTTTTCCCCTCTCCTCATGAATGTTAAGGATTTTGAACTTTGTCAATATAATAAGTGAAAAAAAAATCTCATGATACATTTTAATAGGTTAAACATATTTTATTTACACTTTATTTGAACAGTATGAAAAGGCAAAATGATAGGATACTGAAAGAGGTACTCCCCAGGTCAGTAGGTGCCCAATATGCTACTGGAGATCAATGGAGTAATAAATCCAGAAAGAATGAAGGGATGGAGCCAAAGCAAAAACAATACCCAGTTCTGGATGTGACTGGTGATAGAAGAAAGGTCCAATGCTGTAAAGAGCAATATTGCATAGGAGCCTGGGATGTCAGGTCCATGAATCAAGGCAAATTGGAAGTGGTCAAACAAGAGATGGCAAGGGTGAATGTCAACATTCTAGGAATCAGCAAACTAAAATGGACTGGAATGGGTGAATTTAACTCAGATGACCATTATATCTACTACTGCGGGCAGGAATCCCTCAGAAGAAATGGAGTAGCCATCGTGGTCAACAAAAGACTCTGAAATACAGTACTTGGATGCAATCTCAAAAATGACAGAATGATCTCTGTTCGTCTCCAAGGCAAACCATTCAATATCACAGTTATCCAAGTCTATGCCCCAACCAGTAACACTGAAGAAGCTAAAGTTGAACGGTTTTATGAAGACCTACAAGACCTTTTAGAACTAACACCCAAAAAAGATGTCCTTTTCATTATAGAGGAATGGAATGCAAAAATAGGAAGTCAAGAAACACCTGGAGTAACAGGCAAATTTGGCCTTGGAATGCGGAATGAAGCAGGGCAAAGGCTAATAGCGTTCTGCCAAGAAAATGCACTGGTCATAGCAAACAGCCTCTTCCAACAACACAAGAGAAGACTCTACACATGGACATCACCAGATGGTCAACACCGAAATCAGACTGATTAAATTCTTTGCAGCCAAAGATGGAGAAGCTCTATACAGTCAACAAAAACAAGACCAGGAGTGAGTGTGGCTCAGATCATGAACTCCTTATTACTAAATTCAGACTCAAATTGAAGAAAGTAAGGAAAACTGCTAGACCATTGAGGTATGACCTAAATCAAATCCCTTATGATTATACAGTGAAAGTGAGAAATAGATTTAAGGGCCTAGATCTGATAGATAGAGTGCCTGATGAACTATGGAATGAGGTTCGTGGCATTGTACAGGAGACAGGGATAAAGACCATCCCCATGGAAAAGAAATGCAAGAAAGCAAAATGGCTATCTGGGGAGGCCTTACAAATAGCTGTGAAAAGAAGAGAGGCAAAAAGCCAAGGAGAAAAGGAAACATATAAGCAACTGAATGCAGAGTTCCAAAGAATAGCAAGAAGAGATAAGAAAGCCTTCTTCAGCGATCAATGCAAAGAAATAGAGGAAAACAACAGAATGGGAAAGACTAGAGATCTCTTCAAGAAAATTAGAGATACCAAGGGAACATTTCATGCAAAGATGGGCCCGATAAAGGACAGAAATGGTCTGGACCTAACAGAAGCAGAAGATATTAAGAAGAGGTGGCAAGAGTACACGGAAGAACTGTACAAAGAAAATCTTCATGGCCCATATAATCATGATGGTGTGATCACTAATCTAGAGCCAGACATCCTGGACTGTGATGTCAAGTGGGCCTTAGAAAGCATCACTACGAACAAAGCTAGTGGAGGTGATGGAATTCCAGTGGAGCTGTTTGAAATCCTGAAGATGATGCTGTGAAAGTGCTGCACTCAATATGCCAGCAAATTTGGAAAAGTCAGCAGTGGCCACAGGACTGCAAAAAGGTCAGTTTCCATTCCAATTCCAAAAAAGGCAATGCCAAAGAATGCTCAAACTACCGCATAATTGCACTCATCTCACATGGTATTAAAACAATGTTCAAAATTCTCCAAGCCAGGCTTCAGCAATACGTGAACCATGAACTTCTTGATGTTCAAGCTTGTTTTAGACAAGGCAGAAGAACCAGAGATCAAATTGCCAACATCCGCTGGATCATGGAAAAAGCAAGAGAGTTCCATAAACACATCTATTTCTGCTTTATTGACTATGCCAAAGCCTTTGACTGTGTGGATCACAATAAACTGTGGAAAATTCTGAAAGAGATGGGAATCCCAGACCGCCTAACCTGCCTCTTGAGAAATCTATATGCAGGCCAGAAAGCAAGTTAGAACTGGACATGGAACAACAGACTGTTTCCAAATAGGAAAAGGAGTACGTCAAGGCTGTATGTTGTCACCCTGCTTATTTAACTTCTATGCAGAATACATCATGAGAAACGCTGGACTAGAAGAAACACAAGCTGGAATCAAGATTGCCAGGAGAAATATCAATAACCTCAGATGTGCAGATGACACCACCCTTATGGCAGAAAATGAAGAGGAACTAAAAAGCCTCTTGATGAAACTGAAAGAGGAGAGTGAAAAAGTTGGCTTAATGCTCAACATTCAGAAGAAGAAGATCATGTCATCTATTCCCATCACTTCATGGGAAATAGATGGAGAAACAGTGGAAACAGTGTCAGACTTTATTTTTTTGGGCTCCTAAATCACTGCAGATGGTGACTGCAGCCATGAAATTAAAAGACGCTTACTCCTTGGAAGAAAAGTTATGACCAACCTGGATAGCTTATTCAAAAGCAGAGATATTACTTTGCCGAGTATGGTCCGTCTAGTCAAGGCTATGGTTTTTCCAGTGGTCATGTATGGATGTGAGATTTGGACTGTGAAGAAGGCAGAGCACCCAAGAATGGATGCTTTTGAACTGTGGTGTTGGAGAAGACTCTTGAGAGTCCCTTGGACTGCAAGGAGATCCAACCAGTCCATTCTGAAGGAGACCATCCCTGGGATTTCTTTGAAAGGAATCATGCTAAAGCTGAAACTCAAGTACTTTGGCCATCTCATGTGAAGAGTTGACTCATGGAAAAGACTCTTACACTTGGAGGGATTGAGGGCAGGAGGAGAAGGGGACGACCGAGGATGAGAAGGCTGGATGGCATCGCTGACTCGATGGACGTGAGTCTGAGTGAACTCCGGCAGTTGGTGATGGACAGGGAAGCCTGGCGTGCTGCGATTCATGGGGTCGCAAAGAGTTGGACACGACTGAGCGACTGAACTGAACTAAACTGATATATACATATTCTTTGTTTTTTCCATTATTGTTTTGCATTTTTTTTTTTTTGGTTATTCATCCAACTCTAAAGTTCATCTAGATTATATTGGGGTTTTAGATGTGAAGCTCTAATCCATTTTTTTCCATATGACTACCAAATCATCCATATTATTATCCATGTTATCTTTCACTAAAATCCAGTGTAGTTGGGGACATTGCTTCCAGATTTTCTAGTTGCATTAATTAATACCAGGATTACATTGCTTTAATTATTTTAGATCTGATTATATTTTGATACATTAACTTTTTAAGTTATATTTGTTTACTTTCATATGAACTTCTGGGTTACTTTTCCAGTTTCCAAAATGTATTAGTATTTTTGTTTGGATTACATAAGTTTTAAGAATGACTTAGAGACTGACACTTTTGGACTATCAAGTCTTTCTATTCAAGAAGACAGTATGCCAAGTAATGAAATTTTTATCAACATATTTTTAAATATAAGCTTTATTTTGATTTCACATGAAGTTTTTACAAATTGTAGTTTTGTTTCAAGCCATTGGATAGGAGAAAGTGAAAGTGAAAGCATTAGTTGCTCTGCTGCTGCTAAGTTGCTTCAGTTGTGTCCTGTCCAACTCTTTGTGACCCCATGGACTATAGCCCACCAGGCTACTCTGTCCATAGATTCTCCAGGCAAAAATACTGGGATGAGTAGCTAGTATCTGGCTACTCCAGGGAATCTTCCTGATCCAGAGATGGAACCCAGGTCTCCTGCATTGCAGGCAGATTCTTTACCTCTGAGCCTGTGAATATTTGTACTTAAAAATTCTTCTCATAATAGGAGTTACTGTTTCTATCATAATTTCTTGAATTATTTAGAGTTTGCTTTTAACCCAGATTCTTCTCTCATCATTTCATTTTTAACATTACTGACCAAATATTTAACTTATAGATTATTTTCTATCGGTAGAAACTCACTTATAGAGAAAGGCATGCCTTTAATGAAAGAACCAATTCTGAAAAATTCATGTATAAAGTATAAACTAAAATAATTAAAAACAAAACAAACAATTGAGAGACAGTTGATTATATAAAAAATATGACTTGTAAAAATGTGAATCCCTAAAATCAGAACATGTTTGAGGATTGCTGTTAGATTTTAAAGCTTTGATTAATCTTAATTGATTTTGAATTAGAATAGAGGAAGTGAAACAAGTTCTAAATAAAATAATGATTAATGTAAACTGCTTATCTCAAATTAGAGCTAAACTCTGATATATAACAATGGTTTTAAGGTTTCCTGACATGCTCCAGGGTTGATTTTGTCATTAGTTGACAGATAAACTAGTTAGAAAATGAGTTATCTAAATTTTTTTTTCCCCTATAGGAGTCATGCCTTATGGAGGGTGACAAAGAAAATTCCTAACTGTTAAGATGTTGGGAAATGAGACAATATGCACCAGAGGGGAACATAGTGTCTGTGGATTTAGCTCTTAGCAGCATCTATTTCCTATGCTTGGTCTATACATGCTTGTTGAGTCAAATGTATAAGACAATGCCCAAATAGAATTCCTTGATATTAATTTTATAACTATAAAATTATGGCACATTCATTGTTGAAGTTCAGAAAAAGTCTGGATTTTTTTTTTTCATTTTCCTCTTAATACAGAAGTATTCTGAACATGTTGAGAATAAGAGCAAAGAGTGAAATAGGTAAGATATTAAAGATCAGTTTTACTCTTTAGAAAGCGAAGGATGAAGTATCTTGATGTAAAAGACAAATGGGCCATTTATTTGAACCCCAGAATCAGACAGATTTATCAAAGGAGACAGAGGTACCCAAAGTCCATAGATGAGACTGGCCCTGGAGAAGCAGGAAAAAAAAAAAAAAAAAAATTCCCTTTCTGAAGTTAGCTCCTCCCGGTTAGAAGAGCGAACTGCCTTAAGGATGCCAAATCCTATTCAATTTTACTAATCAGAAATATCCTCTACCCACACCTCCCTCTCCAATAGTGAAATAAGTACATGAGCAGAGATATATTTAGAAGAATCCTTATTGAAAATGGAAGGAAAAAAGCCTTTTCTCTCTACTTTCATCCTGTTTTTATATTTATAAATATGACCTGATTGGTCCCCTGCCAAATAAATCTTGCTCAAATGACTGAGCAAGGAAAAACAAGACATATTTTCACCCTGAAATTTCTATGTCCTTTGATGATCTTAACTTTAGATGGAAATGCTTCCTTTGGGTGTCCATTGTTGTTTAAAAGGCAGCAACCAGGTCTAGACTTTCCCTGAAGCTGGAAATTGACTAGTAGCAGAGCTGACCTCATCTTTCTTGTTTTCAAGTAATTAGAAGAGTAATCACTAATTTCATAGACATGAGTTTGAGCAGACTCCAAGAGATGGTGAAGGACAGGGAAGCCTGGCGTGCTGCAGTCCATAGGGTTGCAAAGAGTCCAACATGACTGAGTGACTGAACAACAACAGAGAAACAATTCCACTACTTAGTTGAAACAAGAAGTTAGATTTCTTTCTTTTCATGTGACATTTTCTAGATTTACTATATGACCCAAACAAAACAACTGTTAAAATCATCAAAACCAAAGACCAGGGATCCAAGGACTATTTTGTCCTTATCATAGAACCAGTTTAGAAATATCATAGATTTGTGTACATTCTGGATCAGAGCAAGATTTATCTGCAACAAAATGGCAAATGGCAGGAAGAGTGTGGACCATCAGAAGACATCACATTCTTGGGGGGAAGGGGGGCATTTTTCTGGCAGTCCAGTGACCAGCAGTTACAACTCTGTTCTTTTTCACTGCCTAGTGCCCAGGTTTGATTCCTGGTTGGGAAACTAAGATCCTACAAGCCCCAGCACACACTTTTGGGGGAAAAAACATTTTAGAAGAGTTAAGAATAAGAAGTTTCTTCTGTTTAGTTGTGTGTACAAGTAGTTATGGGTTGTTTTGCTTTCCAAAGTACATAAAAGTAGGAGTAAATACATGATTTGAAGGAAAGGAATAAATAAAATGATTAATTTGTACTTCATTCCTTAGCCACCAGGCTCTGAAACAAGTAAGGGGTAGATATAGAGTGAGCATGCTGTTGCAATGAAAGCCTGGGTATGGGATTAATAACCCCATGGACAAGGTTCACATATTGATAGTTTTCTGATTATCATATTGATAGTTTTCTGATTATCATATTGATAACTTTGATGCTCTTTCCTCTTTCTTTCACCACTGATTGACTAAAGGTAATCTTCTAATTGTTTACATTACTTGTCCAATAGATGTGTTATTAAATGTGTGTGCATGCATGCTAAGTCACTTCATTCAAGTCCGACTCTTCGCAACACTGTGGACTGTGGCCCGCCAGGCTCCTCTGTCCATGTAATTTTCCAGGCAAAAATACTGGACTGGGTTACCATACCAAGATCCAGGGGATCTTCCTGACCCAGGCGTTGAACCCAGATCTCCTGTGGCTCCTGCACTGCAGGCTGATTCTTTATGCCTGAGCCACTGGAGAAGCCAGCATTATTAAACATCATAGAATAAAAAGCTAAAAATTACTGTACTTCTCATCACTTTTGTAGCAATAGGAATTTTGGGTAACTTAAAAGCTAGCATGTCTCCTTAATGAGCAATATGATGCTTCTTAATCAACATGGTGGCAAAAACAGACAAGTATTAAGTGGAATGTTATCATGGCCTATGCTCTGTGGGTGGGACATATTCTTCTGCTGATCTGTTCAGAATCTGCTCAATCAGTAGGAATTCTTGGACATTACACAAACAAGCTTGTTTGGAAGCAAAAAAAATTACACACACATATATATATAATTGAGGCGGTGCCCAGCGCACGAAGCGCAGGCAGAGGAGGTGGCAGCACCTGGTGCACTAAAAGCGGCTGAGAGCTACCCCACATCCGAGGTCAGGGACAGCAGTGTAGAGTGCTAGACTGCCACGGAGCAGGAACGCCCGAGAGGAGCTACCCTGCATCTGAGGTCAGGGGCAACAGCTGAGAGGAGCCACCCCACGTCCAAGACCAGGGGTGGCGCCCGAGAGGAGCAACCCAATGCACAAGGAGTGGTGGCTGCCTGGGCGCAGGAGGGCCTAGAGGAGCCATCCCATGCTGAAGGTCAGGAAGGGCGGTGGGAGGAGCTACCCCTCATACAAGGTAAGGAATAGCGGCTGTGCTTGCTGGAGCAGCCGTGAAGAGATACCCCACACCCAAGGTAAGAGAAACCCAAGTAAAATGGTAGGTATTGCAAGAGGGCATCAGAGGGCAGACACACTGAAACCATACTCATGGAAATCTAGTCAATCTAATCACAGTAGGATACAGCCTTGTCTAACTCAATGAAACTAAGCCATGCCCACAGGGCAACCCAAGACCGGCGGGTCATGGTGGAGAGGTCTGACAGAATGTGGTCCACTGGAGAAGGGAATGGCAAGCCACTTCAGTATTCTTGCCTTGAGAACCCCATGAGCAGTATGAAAAGGCAAAATGATAGGATACTGAAAGAGGAACTCCCCAGGTCAGTAGGTGCCCAATATGCTATTGGAGGTCAGTGGAGAAATAAATCCAGAAAGAATGAAGGGATGGAGCCAAAGCAAAAACAATACCCAGCTGTGGCTGTGACTGGTGATAGAAGCAAGGTCCAATGCTGTAAAGAGCAATATTGCATAGGAACCTGGAATGTCAGGTCTATGACTCAAGACAAATTGGAAGTGGTCAAACAGGAGATGGGCAAGAGTGAATATTGACATTCTAAGAATCAGCAAACTAAAATGGACTGGAATGGGTGAATTTAACTCAGATGACCATTATATCTACTACTGTGGGCAGGAATCTCTCAGAAGAAATGGAGTAGCCATCATGGTCAACATAAGAGTCCAAAATGCAGTACTTGGATGCAGTCTCAAAAATGACAGAATGATCTCTGTTCGTCTCCAAGGCAAACCATTCAATATCACAGTTATCCAAGTCTATGCCCCAACCAGTAACACTGAAGAAGCTGAAGTTGAATGGTTCTATGAAGACCTACAGACCTTTTAGAACTAACACCCAAAAAAGATGTCCTTTTCATTACAGGGGACTGAAATTCAAAAGTAGGAAGTCAAGAAACACCTGGAGTAACAGGCAAATTTGGCCTTGGAATATGGAATGAAGCAGGGCAAAGGCTAATACAGTTTTGCCAAGAAAATGCACTGGTCATAGCAAACAGCCTCTTCCAACAACACAAGAGAAGACTCTACACATGGACATCACCAGATGGTCAACACCGAAATCAGATTGATTATATTCTCTGCAGCCAAAGATGGAGAAGCTCTATACAGTCAACAAAAACAAGACCAGGAGCTGAGTGTGGCTCAGATCATAAGCTCCTTATTACTAAATTCAGACTTAAATTGAAGAAAGCAGGGAAAACCACTAGACCATTGAGGTATGACCTAAATCAAATCCCTTATGATTATACAGTAGAAGTGAGAAATAGATTTAAGGGCCTAGATCTGATAGAGTGCCTGATGAACTACGGAATGAGGTTCATGGCATTGTACAGGAGACAGGGATCAAGACCATCCCCATGGAAAAGAAATGCAAAAAAGCAAAATGACTGTCTGGGGAGGCCTTACAAATAGCTGTGAAAAGAAGAGAAGCGAAAAGAAAAGGAGAAAAGGAAAGATATAAGCATCTGAATGCAGAGTTCCAAAGAATAGCAAGAAGAGATAAGAAAGGCTTCTTCAGAGATCAATGCAAAGAAATAGAGGAAAACAACAGAATGGGAAAGACTAGAGATCTCTTCAAGAAAATTAGAGATACCAAGGGAACATTTCATGCAAAGATGGGCTCAATAAAGGATAAGAATGATATGGACCTAGAGAAGCAGAAGATATTAAGAAGAGGTGGCAAGAATACACAGAAGAACTGTACAAAAAGGATCTTCATGACCCGGATAACCACGATGGTGTGATCACTCATCTAGAACCAGACATTTTGGAATGTCAAGTCAAGTGGGCCTTAGAAAGCATCACTATGAACAAAGCTAGTGGAGGTGATGGAATTCCAGCTGAGCTATTTCAAATCCTGAAAGATGATGCTGTGAAAGTGCTGCACTCAATATGCCAGCAAACCTGGAAAACTCAGTAGTGGCCACAGGACTGGAAAAGGTCAGTTTTCATTCCAATCCCAAAGAAAGGCAATGCCAAAGAATGCTCAAACTACCGCATAATTGCACTCATCTCACATGGTAGTAAAATAATGTTCAAAATTCTCCAAGCCAGGCTTCAGCAATACGTGAACCATGAACTTCTTGATGTTCAAGTTTGTTTTAGACAAGGCAGAAGAACCAGAGATCAAATTGCCAACATCCGCTGGATCATGGAAAAAGCAAGAGAGTTCCATAAACACATCTATTTCTGCTTTATTGACTATGCCAAAGCCTTTGACTGTGTGGATCACAATAAACTGTGGAAAATTCTGAAAGAGATGGGAATCCCAGACTGCCTAACCTGCCTCTTGAGAAATCTATATGCAGACCAGAAAGCAAGTTAGAACTGGACATGGAACAACAGACTGTTTCCAAATAGGAAAAGGTGTACATCAAGGCTGTATATTGTCACCCTGCTTATTTAACTTTTATGCAGAGTACATCATGAGAAACGCTGGACTAGAAGAAACACAAGCTGGAATCAAGATTGCCAGGAGAAATATCAATAACCTCAGACATGCAGATGACACCACCCTTATGGCCAAAAGTGAAGAGGAACTAAAAAGTCTCTTGATGAAAGTGAAAGAGGAGAGTGAAAAAGTTGGCTTAATGCTCAACATTCAGAAAACGAAGATCATGGCATCTGGTCCCATCACTCCATGGGAAATAGATGGAGAAACAGTGGAAACAGTGTCAGACTTTATTTTTGGGGGCTCCAAAATCACTGCAGATGGTGATTGCAGCCACGAAATTAAAAGACGCTTACTCGTTGGAAGAAAAGTTATGACCAACCTAGATAGCATATTCAAAAGCAGAGACATTACTTTGCCAACTAAGGTCCGTCTAGTCAAGGCTATGGTTTTTCCAGTAGTCATGTATGGATGTGAGAGTTGGACTGTGAAGAAGGCAGAGCACCCAAGAATTGATGCTTTTGAACTATGGTGTTGGAGAAGACTCTTGAGAGTCCCTTGGACTGCAAGGAGATCCAACCAGTCCATTCTGAAGGAGATCAGCCCTGGGATTTCTTTGGAAGGAATGATGCTAAAGCTGAAACTCAAGTACTTTGGCCACCTCACGAGAAGTGTTGACTCATTGGAAAAGACTCAGAATCTGGGAGGGATTGGGGGCAGGAGGAAAAGGGGACGACAGAGGATGAGATGGCTGGATGGCATCACGGACTCGGTGAACATGAGTCTGGGTGAACTCCGGGAGATGGTGATGGACAGGGAAGCCTGGCGTGCTGCGATTCATGGGGTTGCAAAGATTTGGACACGACTGAGTGACTGAACTGAACTGATATATATAATTATAAAGCATATATATATAAATCAGTGTATTAATGACAAATACATGCCAGCTATAATTTTTTTCCTTATATGAAACTGTTTAAAAATGTGGACCAAATAACAACTATATCTTTTGCTAACACACTCCATCAAGGAATGGTTCCATATTATAAACATTCAACTCTCCTTCAAATTAATTTATGAAATCAGTGCATTTCTCAACTACACTTTGATGTCAATATTTTGGAAATTAGAAAAATATTACAAAGATTTCTAAATAATTAGACCAATAAGAATAATTAAGATTTTTTTTAAGAGAAACAATGAGAAATAATTTGCTTTGTTTCTTTAAATGATTTCTTGTGAGAACTTAAAATGTAATATACATATAAAACTATCTAAAAAATATTTTTGTATCCAAGAAAATAGGACCTAGATAGGATATTTAACAAAATGTTAACGGTTATCTTTCGATAGGAGACTTATGAGTCATTTCTTTAGTTATATTTTTACACTTTTTCTATAATTAAAATGCTTTATTTAGTGCAAATGATAGAAATTTAAAAATCATAGGCCAATGAAATAAAATGATTTTAATAGCAATAATAATTCTAATAAAGTATCATAAGATTATCAAACTATTTTGTAAATTAAATCAACAAATAATTTTTAAGTACTTGCAGTGGCTTGGTGGTAAATAATCCCTCTGCCAATGTAGGAAATGGAGGAAACACAAGTTTGATCACTGGGTAAGGAAGATCGCCTGGAGGAGGAAATGGTAACCCACTCCAGTATTTCTGCCTGGAGAATCCCATGGAGAGAGGAGCCATGCAGTCCATGGGGTTGGAAAAGAGTTGGACAGAACTGAATGACTAAGCACCAGCACACTATATGCAAGATACACAGTAACCCTCTAGCTTCTTGTTCTTAAATATAAGATCAACATTTTTTCCTGTTTCAACATGCTTGAGTCAGGTCTTTTTTTTTTTTTTTTTTAAGATTTATTTATGTATTTTGTTTTTTGGCTGTAGTGTGTCTTAATTGCTGCAAGAGGTCTTTCTCTAGCTGTAGTGAGTGTGGGCTATTCTTTGTTGAGGTGCATGAGCTTTTCATTGTGGTGGCTTCTCTTGTTGTAAAGCATGGACTATAGGTGTGGGGGCTTCAGTAATCACAACAGATGGGCTCTAGAGTGTGGACTCAGTAGTTGAGCTGAACAGGCTTACTTGCTTTGAGGCATGTGGGATCTCCCCAGACCAGGGATCAAAGTGGTGTCCCTTCCATTAAAAGGCAGATTCTTAACCACTGGACCACCAAGAAAGCCCTTGAGTCAGATCTTGAAAATTCCTGGCTGAGAAGGATTGTGTCTTGGGACATCAGTGTAGCACTGGAGCCATTCTTTTCCTTCAACTTCAATTGTACTGTCTCTTCTCTAAATCAACACAGGGAATGTTCTTTGCTCAAGCTTCCTTAACATTGTTGTGTTCAGTATTGTGGTGCTCTTGAGTAATTGCTCAAGTGTGAAGTTAACTTGAGGGATTCAATACTTTGACTAAAAGAAATAAAGCCCATCTGTCACAAATTCACAGGCAACTTGATTTTCTTTTGTGCCTCTCAAATCCATCCAGGTTGTCTGTTTTATCTCAGAAGACAGCAACAAAATTTCTCTAGTTTTCTTATCTGAAAGTTGAAATCTTTATACTGAATTGTACTGTGAACCTTAATACAGTGAAAAGACTATAGCAAGAAGACTTAGATAACGCCAATGTGAGTCCCAGCCTTGCTCAAGCTTTGCCATGTGTATTAGGTAATCTTGAGCCAATCAGGGCACCTTGCGGGGCTAGTTTTCTCATCTATAACATGCAAGTGTTCAAAGAAAATCTTTATAATCACTTTTTTCCCAGTGTTACTAATAATAAAGTTCTTCAAATAGAGCAAATATTTTATTTTCTGGTTTGCTAATTTTTAATATAAAAATAATTTAAATGATTTCTCAATATTAAATGCAAAATGTAGTCCTTCAGCGAGAAAGAGAAAAAATTCTACTATAATTATTGTTTATAAGCCATGAGGACCAGGGAGGAAGGTAAAACAATTGTATGAATACCAAGTGAGTGACTGATTTTGTTTATGTGTTTTACTTTTTTTCCTCCTCCACCTCTATTTCCATCTCCTCCTCCTACTTGCTTGTATCTAAAAACCTGGAAGTGCTATGAGATTTTCTCTATCTTTGAAATTTCTTACTTATAATGTATTTATTACATTCACCGAGGGCTTTACTATTTTGATAAAAGATATTTAGGCTACCTGCCAGAATACATTTGGCAAATAACAACTGTAGGCAGGTTTACAACTTCCTAGGGGAAGAATACCATTTTTTGTTAGTACTTTCAGAAACAGAGGTTATGCTTCCACCATGGTCCTTAAATATGCTGGCAATGTGATAGGGGGCATGGACAATTCAGTATGCCTAATCTTAGCATTTGATCTCTGGTTCCTCTGCCTTTTCTAAAACCAGCTTGAACATCTGGAAGTTCACGGTTCATGTATTGCTAAAGCCTGGCTTGGAGAATTTTGAGCATCACTTTACTAGCATGGGAGATGAGTGCAATTGTGCAGTAGTTTGAGCATTCTTTGGCATTGCCTTTCTTTGGGATTGGAATGAAAACTGACCTTTTCCAGTCCTGTGGCCACTGCTGAGTTTTCCAAATTTGCTGGCATATTGTGTGCAGCACTTTCACAGCATCATCTTTCAGGATTTGAAATAGCTCAGCTGGAATTCTATCACTTCCACTAGCTTTGTTCGTAGTGATGCTTTCTAAGGCCCACTTGACTTCAAATTCCAGGATGTCTGACTCTAGGTGAGTGATCACACCATCGTGATTATCTGTGTCATGAAGACCTTTTTTGTACAGATCTTCTGTGTATTCTTGCCGCCTCTTCTTAATATATTCTACTTCTGTTAGGTCCATACCATTTCTGTCCTTTATCGAGCCCATCTTTGCATGAAGTGTTCCCTTGGTATCTCTAATTTTCTGGAAGAGAATCTCTAGTCTTTCCCATTCTGTTCTTTTCCTCTATTTCTTTGCATTGATTGCTGAGGAAGGCTTTCTTATTTCTTCTTGCTATTCTTTGGAACTGTGCATTCAGATGCTTATATCTTTCCTTTTCTCCTTTTCTTTTCACTTCTCTTCTTTTCACAGCTATTTGTAAGGCCTCCTCAGACAGCCATTTTGCTTTTTTGCATTTCTTTTCCATGGGGATGATCTTGATCCCTGTCTCCTGTACAATGCCATGAACCTCATTCCATAGTTCATCAGGTACTCTATCTATCAGATCTAGTCCCTTAAATCTATTTCTCACTTCCACTGTATAATCATAAGGAATTTGATTTAGGTCATACCTGAATGGTCTAGTGGTTTTCCCTACTTTCTTCAATTTCAGTCCTCTTGAGAACCTATGTGCAGGTCAGGAAGCAACAGTTAGAACTGGACATGGAACAACAGACTGGTTTCAAATAGGAAAAGGAGTATGTCAAGGCTGTATATTGTCACCCTGCTTATTTAACTTATATGCAGAGTACATCATGAGAAATGCTGGGCTGGAAGAAGCACAAGCTGGAATTAAGATTGCTGGGAGAAATATCAATCACCTCAGATATGCAGATGACACCACCCTTATGGCAGAAAGTGAAGAGGAACTAAAAAACCTCTTGATGAAAGTGAAAGAGGAGACTGAAAAAGTTGGCTTAAAGCTCCACATTCAGAAAATGAAGATCATGGCATCTGTTCCCATCACTTCATGGGAGATAGATGGGGAAACAGTGGAAACAGTGTCACACTTTATTTTTTGGGGCTCCAAAATCACTGCAGATGGTGATTGCAGCCATGAAATTAAAAGACGCTTACTCCTTGGAAGAAAAGTTATGACCAACCTAGATAGCATATTGAGAAGCAGAGACATTACTTTGCCAACAAAGGTCCATCTAGTCAAGGCTATGGATGTGAGAGTTGGACTGTGAAGAAAGCTGAGCACTGAAGAATTGATGCTTTTGAACTGTGGTGTTGGAGAAGACTCTTGAGAGTCCCTTGGACTGCAAGGAGATCCAACCAGTCCATTCTGAAGGAGATTAGCCCTGGGATTTCTTTGGAGGGAGTGATGCTGAATCTGAAACTTCAGTACTTTGGCCATTCCATGCGAAGAGCTGACTCATTGTAAAAGACTCTGATGCTAGGAGGGATTGAGGGCAGGAGGAGAAGGGGATGACAGAGGATGAGATGGCTGGTTGGCATCACTGACTCGATGGACATGAGTCTGAGTGAACTCCAGGAGTTGGTGATGGACAGGGAGGCCCGGCATGCTGTGATCCATGGGGTCGCAAAGAGTTGGACACAACTAAGTGACTGAACTGAATTGAACTGAATCCTAGCATGTGCCACATTTGACTGTTTGGCTGAAGCAAGATCCATTCATTAAATGAATCTATTATTCTTGAGGTCTAGCTTTACAAAATATCTAATTTCAAGGCTTTATCTTTGAAGTTTGGGTTCCGGAAGAGATGAAGATGGAGCCAGGAAGTCATAATTACTTTAGAAATGTCTCTCCAGGTTGAGACATTAATCATGTACGTTAGTGGCTATTTTGGCTTGCCTTGGAGGACCTTGTCATTAACTTTAATGGAGAAGATGGTTTTAGATTCCAAGTGGGCCTTTTTGAAAATTCAAAATAATCCCTATTCCTTTTATGATTGAGACAGTAGATGGAATCATACAGATCACAGGAACAAGAACAAAGAAACTTCCTACATGGTGAATGAATGAAGTGCTCTCATTTCAACATTACTGTCAAACTAGCTTTAATATTCAGGATCACTTTGCAGAATTCAGGCAATGTAGCATCAGTTAACATGTTAACTTCATGGGTTGTTTATAAGCATCATTGCAGAGCTATGTAAGGAAGAGTCAAGTGCACAACTACAATTGCCAACACATAGAAGCGACCTATATGTCCATCAACAGAGGAATGGATAAAGATGTGGTACATATATACAATAGAATATTGGTGGTGTTCAGTTGAGCAGTCATGTCCAACTCTTTGTGACCCCATGTACTGCAGCACTCCAGGCATCTCTGTCCCTCACCATTTCCTGAACTTTGCCCAAGTTCATGTCCACTGGATCAGTGATGCCATCTACCATCTCATCCTCTGATGCCCTCTTCTCCTTCAGACCTCAATCTTTCCCAGTGTCAGGGACTTTTCCAATGAGTCAGCTGTTCGTATCAGGTGACCAAAATACTGGAGTTTCAGTTTCAGCATCAGTCCTTCCAAAAGGGTTGATTTCCCTTGGAATTGACTGGTTTGATCTCCTTTCTGTCCAAGGGACTCTCAGGAGTCTTCTTCAGCATCACAGTTGAAAAGCATCAGTTCTTTAGGACCCTGATTTCCTTACAGTCCAGCTCTCACAACCATATGTGACTGCTGGTAAGACCATAGCCTTGACTATATAGATATTTGTCAGCATAGTAATGTCTCACTTTTCAACACAATATCTAGGTTTGAAGTTTTCCTGCCAAGAGGCAAACATCTTCTGAGTTCATGGATGCTGTCACCATTCACAGGGATTTTAGAGCCCAAGAAGAGGAAATCTGTCACCACTTCCACCTTTTTCCCCTATGTTTGCCATGAATTATGAGGCTGTATGCCATGAGCTTAATTTTTTCATATTTAGTTGTAAGCCAGCTCTTCACTTCCTTCTGGTGGCTCAGATGGTAAAGAATCTGGCTGCAATGTAGGAGACCCAAGTTCTGTCCTGGGTTGGGAAGATGCCCTGGAAAAGGGAATGGCAACCCACTCCAGTTTTCTTGCCTATAGAATTCCATGGACAGAGGAATCTGGTGGGTTATAGTCCATGGAGTCGCAAAGAGTTGGACACAACTGAGCAACTAACACAATGGAAGATTACTCAGCCATTAAAAAGAATGAAATAATGCCATGGACCTATAGATTATCATACTGAGTGAAGTAAGTTAGACAGAGAAATACCATAGGACACCCCTTATATCTGGAATCTAAAAAGAATGCAAACGAACTTACTTCCAAAACAGACTCACAGACTTAAAGAATGAACTTATGGTTGTCGGGTATGGACATGTACATCCAGTTATATTTAAAATTGCTACCCAACAAGGACTTACTGTACAGCAGAAGGAACTCTGCTCAATGTTATATGGCAGCCTGGATGGGAGGAGAGTTTGGGGGAGAATGGATATATGTATATGTATGTTTGAGTCCCTTTGCTGTTCACCTGAAAATATCACAATATTATTTGTTAATCAGCTATGCATGAGTGCATGCTAAGTTGCTTCAATCGTGTCCGACTCTTTGTGACCCTACAGACTGTAGCCCACCAGGTTCCTCTGTCCATGGGATTCTCCAGGCAAGAATACTAGAGGCGATCTTCCAAACCCAGGAGATCTCCCAGACCCAAGGATAGAAACTCTGTCTCCTGTGGCTCCTTCATTGCAGGCAGATTCTGTACCTCTGAGCCACTGGAGAAGCTCTAATCAGCTATACTCCAGTAGAAAATAAAAAGTTTAAATAAATAGATGCAATGATGTCTAAGTCTTGCCATCTGCTTCTTTAAGTGGCAGGTTGTGTGTCCCAGCTTTGGGGGCAGAATTACTGTGGCCGCCATCTCAGATCTAATTAATTCATGGATAAATTTACCAACTTCAGCTCATCCTAGGTTGGCATACATATCAGAGTTCCTTTCATAAAACAGATGGGTGGTATGGAGGGTGATGGGTGAGAGGTCCAAGAGGGAGGGGATATATTCAGTTCAGTTCAGTTGCTCAGTCGTGTCTGACTCTTTGTGACCCCATGAATCACAGCACGCCAGGCCTCCCTGTTCATCACCTACTCCCAGTGTTCACTCAGATTCATGTTCATTGAGTCAGTGATGCCATCCAGCCATCTCATCCTCGGTTGTCCCCTTCTCCTCCTGCCCCCAATCCCTCCCAGCATCAGAGTCTTTTCCAAGGAGTCAACTCTTCACATGAGGTGGCCAAAGGACTGGAGTTACAGCTTTAGCATCAGGCCTTCCAAAGAAATCCCAGGGCTGATCTCCTTCAGAATGGACTGGTTGGATCTCCTTGCAGTCCAAAGGACTCTCAAGAGTCTTCTCCAACACCACAGTTCAAATGCATCAATTCTTCAGTGCTCAGCTTTCTTCACAGTCCAACTCTCACATCCATACATGGCTACTGGAAAAACCATAGCCTTGACTAGATGGACCTTAGTCGGCAAAGTATAGAGATAAAACATAAATATGAAATCTTTGTAACTTCTGAAAAATGGAATTTAGCTCAAGGTTACTATAGGTATAAGAGAGCTTAGAAACCACATTGGGGATGTGATAAAACTCAGACATTGTCATTGTCAAAAAGTTGCTGTTCATCCCAAAACAAGAGGGGCAACAGGACAGGATCACCTGGTAAAAGATGGAGACTGATGACAATATCTAAGTATAGGGGCTGGAGATAAAGGCTGTGCAGCCAACACCAGACACATTACAGTAAACAGAGGATGTGAAGTACCCTGGCTTCTCCCTCTCCCAAGCTATTTAATCTTGCATCATTGCCTCCAATTTCATAATTAAACTTACCTGAAACTGGAAGAACATGATAACTTGGAAGTATAGTTTCCAGTGATACAGAGCTGAACAGAGGAAAGAAAGCGTGGAGAGGACATCAGCCTTTAAAACAGGTGAGCAATTTCTTGGGGAAATTGAAAGTACTTTGGCCAAATGACGCAAAAAGGCAACTCATTGGAAAAGACCCTGATACTGGGAAAAATTGAGGGCAGTAGGACTAGGGGGAGACAGACAATGAGATGGTTGGATAGCATCACTGACTCAATAGACATGAGCCAACAACCTGAACAAAAATCAGCAACCACTGAGGCAAGCAAAATAATGGTTCACCAAAGATGCAAGGAGATCCAACCAGTCCATTCTAAAGGAGATCAGTCCTGGGTGTTCATTGGAAGGAATGATGGTAAAGCTGAAACTCCAGTACTTTGGCCACCTCATATGAAGTGTTGACTCACTGGAAAAGACTCTGATGCTGGAAGGGATTGGGGGCAGGAGGAAAAGGGGACGACAGAAGTTGAGATGGCTGGATGGCATCACCTACTCAATGGACGTGAGTCTGAGTGAACTCTGGGAGATAGTGACAGACAGGGAGGCCTGGCGTGCTGTGATTCATGGGGTCGCAAAGAGTCGGACATGACTGAGTGACTGAACTGAATTGAACTGACTGAAAGATGCTCCTTGTCCCCCAAAATGTATGTCACCTTAAATGGAAAAGGGATTTGTAGATGTGATACAGTTCAGGATCTTGAGATGGGAAGATTACCCTGGATTATCTGGATGGGCTCAGTAGAATCAAGAGTCTTTTTAAGAGGAAGGCAGGAGGTTCGAGTCATGGAAAAGATTTGATGATGGAAGCAGAGGTTGGAGTGATGGTTTAAAGACAGAGGAAGGGTCACAATCAGAGCAATGTAGGTAGCTTTCTCTTTTCAAGCAAGAAAGCAGATTTTGCCCTAGAACCTCCAGAAAGTATATAACTTTGCAAACACCTTGTTTTTAGCTCATGAGGCCCATTTAAGACTTCTAACCTTTAGAAATGTAAGGTAAATTAGTATTGTTTTAGGCCACATAATTTGTGAACAATTTTTACAGTAACAAGAGGAAACTATTATTTTAACAGTATAAAATTATTATTAAATCCTAGAAATCAAAAGCAAAAAGAAAAAAAAAAAAGAAGAAGAAGAATGTGTGAAATCTAAGGGAAAGATGCATATTAACCTGGCAGGACTTGCTCATTCCATCCATTGGAAATGTGCTCTTTCCAAGACCATTGATCCCCCTTTCCAGCCTCCAGGTGTACATCTTTAACAGAGTCTGAACACCAGTCCCCTTTTCCTACTTTCCATTCCCCAGTAGGTATGAATGAGGGGTGCAGGGGACACAGCCCTGGTTATTTCATAAATGAATATTGAACTTGAGTATTAATTGACTTGACTATTTTTCTTTCACTCTATAATTGAGGTGCATTTATCCTTTTCCCCCATCAATATAAAATAAAATAATTGCCCAATTAGCAAGAAATTATTTTGGGAACAACTAATTTGAGTATCTATTAAGTCTGTACCTAACAGTTTGCTCTGTCAACTGGAATAAAAAAATTAAATGTCAAAAATGATGTGAGAAGGACTTGCCTTAACAAGGTCAGCATTTCCTATGCAGGTAAAAAGCAGGAGAAAAAAACATTCAGCTTTGTCAAGACTGGCATGATAAATGGAAAGGGACAAGGGTTCAACTTGGACAACACAGGATCCAAGATCAACCAAAAGACCATGACTGCCTTTCCCTCCCAAGCACTGCTCTGCAGCTATGTCTGCATCGTAAAGATGTAAAGCAGCTGTTGTCTCAAGTTTGGTCAGTATCAGGGGTCTCATCTTCCTTCCTCCAGTACTGCTGACTGTGATCACAAGTGACAGTACCAGCATTTTTTGCTGCTGGCCTGGGTGTCATGATTAAGTGCAGAAAGTGGAAACACTGTGCTCTTATTTCCTGCTGCCTTTGGGAAGAGGGCAGTGCCTAGGACTCTTTATTACAAAAACAAAACAAAATACAAAAACAAAACAAACTAACAACAAACAAACTGGAACTGAGTTCCCAAACTGATATTAAAGGGAGCAGGGATTTCTGTAAACCTTTTCATTCTTTTTTTTTTTTAATTTGTGTTATTGAAGTACAGTTAATTCACAATGTTGTATTACTTTCTGCTGTACAGCAAGGTGATTTGGCTACACATATATGTACATTATTTTTCATATTCTTTTCCATTATGGTTTATCACAGATTATGAATATAATTCCCTGTGCTATTCAGTAGGACCTTGTTTATCTAGTTTATATATAATAGTTTGCAACTGCTAATCTCAAACTCCCAATCCACCCCTTCCCCTCACTCCCCCTTGGTAACCACAAATCTGTTCTCTATTGTCTGTGAGTCTGTTTCATTCTCTTATATAATTGGCAAAGGGACTTTATTCTTTTATTTAAAGTTTTGTTTAAAGGGTGAAAAAACCTCTCTGACTTCTTCTCTTCATCCTGAATCTTTCTATTCCACTGACCACCAGATCTCCCAAAATGACAAAGTCCCTCCTTGGTTTTAGGTTTCTGAGTGTTTACTTTGGCTTCTCATTTCACTGTGGCTTTAAGATTTTGACTTCCAATTTCATGTCACCGATGATCCTCTCAACTTTAGTGTGAATGAAATTTAGCTTGCTTTTCTGGAGATTTGGAAAGGAAACATGTTTAGAGATGACTTAGCTGGGAATAAGAGTATTATAGGTAAGAACAAGGCTCTTGGCTTTTAAATTGTGAGTCCACAGCTGCCAGTTTCCACATTTATATAATACTGATGGTATTATTTGCACTTAATTCATAAGATTGGGCTGTGAAATAAATGCATGATTGTAAAAAGGTTTTAAATTTTGTCTGGCATATAATAAATTCTTCATGATTTCAGTTACATTCAATATTCCTATTCTTTTTTTTTTTTTTTTTTTTTTTTAAATTTATTTATTTATTTTTAATTTTTACTTTACAATTCTGTATTGGTTTTGGCATAGATTGACATGAATCCACCACAGGTGTACAAAGGAGCAAAAGCAATCAGAGTGGAGGAGATGTGGGTATCAATCATGTGTTGACTTTACAAATTGATTAGAGGTGAGCATCTTGTGTTCTTTTGTCATAATCTCTGTTCTTTATCTTTAATCAGGCATTGCTCAAGGCTCAGAGCTGTTTGCTTAGCTTGAAAGTAACTCACAACAGAAGTCAGGGTCAGTAGGGTTACTTTTGTACACTACTATCTTCTGTACTCTTCAGAATATCAGTCTATTGCTGCTACCATTCATTATTCATTATACTTCCTAATATGATTTTTGTTCTGGAAGACAGTATCAATTAATGCACACAGGAGCTAAACAAAAAGCAAATAGGGCTGCATAAAGAAGGAAGCATAGCACAAAACAATATTCTCTCATCTATCTTCAGGAATGAAAGGTCCTCTATGGGTTTAACAGTCTAAGCCCTTAGGAAATGCTTCATAATATTTCTTAGCTTAGAGATGTCCAGTCACTTATTAAAGACTATGTGAATCTCTATAAAAAAGATTAAGTGTCCTTAATGCAGTGTTTTCCTAGGTAGTACAATGGGCTTGGAATGGGTGTATGAGACTATAAGTCTAAGTAATACGTACTATACTACCATTCAGGTATATGACTCTTGGCAAATTATTTTCTCTTGGGAAATAATTCAATTTATTCATTATAAACAAATTCTAGCATTTTTTTTACTTCAGAAATATATTGTCTGGACAATGCAAATCTAAACATGATTTTTTAAAAAAAATCTTTACTTAATTTCCAAGCAAATACTTAAGAGGTTCAGCACTCAAAAATATAAACTATCAGGTCATGAGAAGCTATTAAGTCATGAGAAGATTTTATGTGCATTATTAAGTGAAAGAAGCCAATCTAAAAGGGGTACATTCTGTATGGTTGGGCTTCCCTGGTAGTTCAGACAATAAAGAATCTGCCTGCAGTGTGGGAGACCTGGGTTTGATCCCTGGGTTCAGAAGATTCCCTGGAGGAGGGCATGGCAACTGGCAACCATTCCAATATTCTTGCCTGGAGAATCCCCATAGACAGAGGAGCCTTGTTGTTTACAGTCCATGGGGTTGCAAAGAGTCAGACATGACTGAGAGACTAAGCACCCACTGTATGATTACAACAATATGGTAACCCATTCCAATATTCTTGGCCAGAGAATTCCATAGACAGAGGAGCCTGGAAGTCTACAGTCCATAGTGTCCCAAAGAGTCAGACTCAGTGGTAGCAACTGAGCTTATGACCTGCTGGAAAAGACAAAGATATGGAAATTAACAATCTATGGTTACTATGTTAGGGGGATGGACAGTCAGAGCATAATGGGTTTCTAGGCAGTGAACATGCTTTGTATAATACTATGATGTGTGTCACTATATCTTTGTCCAAACCTATAGAATATACAACACCAAGAATGAACCCTAATGTAAACTGTAGAATTTGGGTGATTATGTTATATCAGAGTAAATTCATCTTTGGTAAAAAACTGTACCACTCTGGTGAGCGATATTGATACTGTCTATTAAAAGAAACTTGCTCCTTGTGGGGGCAGGGGGGCAGAAAAAAAAAGCCATGACAAGTCTAGAAAGTGTATTAAAAACCAGAGACTTCACTTTGCCTACAAAGGTCCATATAGCCAAAGTTATGGTTTTTCCAGCTGTCATATATGGATGTGAGAGTTGGACCATAAAAAAGGCTGAGTGCCAAAGAATTGAAGCTTTTGAATTGTGGTACTGGAGAAGACTCTTGAGAGTCTCTCGGACAGCAAGGAGATCAAACCAGTTAATCCTAAAGTAAATCAACAGTGAATATTCATTGGAAGGACTGATGCTGAAGGTGAAACTCTAATACTTAGACCACCTGATGCAAAGAGCTGACTCATTGGAAAAGATTGGTGTGAAGAAAGATTGAGAGCAAAAGGAGAAGTGGGTGGAAGAGGATGAGATGGTTAGATAACATCACTGACTCAATGGACATGAGTTTGAGAAAACTCTGAGAGATGGTGAAGGACAGGAAGCCTGGTGTGTTGCATTCTATGGGGTTACAAAGAGCTGGCCATGACTTAGCAACTGAACAACAACAACAGTGCATACGTAGAGGCAGGCAGTGTATGAGAAGTCTATATACTTCCCTTTCAATTTTGCTATAAACACAAAATTACGCTAAAAAATACATTCCCCAAAAAGAAAAAAAAAAATACCCCATAAGTTAGAGAGAATACAATTCCACTATAAATAGAAATAACTTTGTTCTGAATATGGTTTGCTTTAAAAAATCTTTTTGGCCTCATTTCCTTGTTATATGTTTCCCTTCCTTGGCTACATCTATATGCTGACAATATCGTAGGAGTCCCCTATTGGTCCGCACTCCCATATACTCTGGGACTTTCACAATCATGCTCCCTCTGTTTAGAAGCCCACTCATCTCCATAATTGCCAGTCAGATGCTCATGTTTCCAATCTAAAAGATTAGACACTGTTTCCTCTTAAATTCATTGAGTTGCCCTTTCCTTCTTTCTCTGTCTCTTTCCACTTTGTCTTATTCCTCCATTTCTGATGGAATTTATCATCTACCATACTTCTTTCTCCTCTGTTTTACTGTGAAAGGAACTCTGAAAAGTTTTAACATTTATTTATACTTAAAAGAGAGAACTTGTTGAATAATTGCAAACTCTTAGCTATTTTTGTCTTGATGCATAAATTCTATAATGGCGACCTAGGTCTGTGAATGGAGAACTGAAATCAAGGCTTTTCAGAGGAGGTACTAGAAATGCGAACATAGTTTGTTTACATTAAAAATAGGCAGAGGTGTGGAGAGAAAAAACAAACAAACAAATGCTTCAAAAATAACTATGCATTGTTAAGACTACACCTTTCCAGGCTACCTTATCTTATTCTTTCATTGTCTTTGAGTTATTTAATAAACCTGTGAATTATACCTGACAAGAATATAAAATAATTCTTGTCTACAAACATGACGATTCTGTCAATAGACTTTCCTCCCTCACTGTGGGAGTTTGCCTCTATTTGTGCATTCATTTTATTAATAATATTGTGGATCTATAAATACATCTGTCAAACTGGTCGTGATTTTTACAAGTTTTCTCATTAATGATGTGTTACATAAAACTTTTATCACATGTTTATTTTAATACCTGAATGAAAGTCATGATTTTACCACTATTTGAAAATGATTAGTTAACAACAGGATGCCTAATGTGTCATAACTGAAGAGAGAAAAAGTTTTTGAATTGTCTCTCAATTTGAAGTCATCACACTGCAATGTCTTTTGGGGTGAAGCTGTCTACGATATTGGCACAAACTCTGTAGCACATTGTAGGGTGAGCAGGCCTCCCATAAACAGAACTGCCTTCTTTCCCAGACCTCTCAGAAGCTCTCCTCCTGTTATTTCCCTTGGATCCTGTATAAGTTTTAATCTTCTTTCAGTGGATCCCCAAGTCTTAGTTCCGATGGTTGCCCTCTCATGAATTTCTGGCTGCTTCTTCTGGACAGAGATGAGTGTTCTTGTTCCCCTCAAGATTCAGCATACTCTCCTCATTGTCTGTGAAACCTTTGGGCATAATCTTTGAATAGTAAATCTTCTTATTCCCAACTCATTAGGCATGCTGCTGCTGCTGCTGCTGCTAAGTCGCTTCAGTCCTGTCCAACTCTGTGCGACACTATAGATGGCAGCCCACCAGGCTCCCCTGTCCCTGGGATTCTCCAAGCAAGAACACTGAAGTGGGTTGCCATTTCCTCCTCCAATGCATGAAAGTGAAAAGTGAAAGTGAAGTCGCTCAGTCATGTCTGACTTGCAGCGACCCCATGGACTGCCACCCACCGGGGTCCTCATCCATTGAATTTTCCAGGCAAGAGTACTGGAGTGGGGTGCCATTGCCTTCTTGCCATAAGGCATGAAGGATCCATAATAACCGTTTCAGTCTTAGAATGCCCTGTAAGGAGACTCAGTATAGTAGAGCTGAATAGAAAATTAGAAATCTAGTTCAAAGCCCTCATTGTACAGAGGAGGACATTGCTATTTATTTCATTCACCTGCAGTTACGTATTTGGGGAGCACTTGACTTATGAATGACTTGTTCTTAGGCATTGAATCCCCATTCCCTCAAAGGGACAATCCTTTCTTTCCTTTTTTCTCTAGTTCTGAGTACCTGGGGAGTGATTGACCTTAGAGGTGTCATTCTTTATGCAAATGGAAAAATCTTCCTCTTATTCTTATGCAGAAAGGAAGTGAATAGGTCCCTGGGTTCCTGCAGTTTATAACTTACTCTCCCTCCTCTGCCAAGCAGCCCTTGTTCCTCCTATTTTCCAGTGAAGTGTTAACACATTGTAAGCCCTTAAACTTTATAGTTATTAGGAATTTCATTCTAACATTTTCCTGAGCAATGGTTTTTATACTGATTCAGTTCAGTTCAGTTCAGTTGCTCAGTTGAGTCTGACTTTTTGCAACCCCATGAATCTCAGCACACCAGGCCACCCTGTTTATCACCAACTCCCGTAGTTTACCCAAATTCATGTCCATTGAGTCGGTGATGCCATCCAGCCAGCTCATCCTCTGTCATCCCCTTATCCTCCTGCACTCAATCTTTCCCAGCATCAGGGTCTTTTCCAATGAGTCAGATCTTCACATCAGGTGGCCAAAGTATTGGAGTTTCAGCTTCAACATCAATCTTTCCAATGAACACCCAGGACTAATCTCCTTTAGGATGGACTGGTTGGATCTCTTTGCAGTCCAAAGGACTCTCAAGAGTCTTCTCCAACACCAGTTCAAAAACATCAATTCTTCGGTGCTCAGCTTTCTTTATAGTCCAACTCTCTTATCCATACAGGACTACTGGAAAAAACATAGCCTTGACTAGCCGGACTTTGTTGGCAAAGTATTGTCTCTGCTTTTTAATATGCTATCTAGATTGGTCATAATTTTCCTTCCAAGGAGTAAGCATCTTTTAATTTCATGGCTTCAACCACCATCTGCAGTGATTTTAGAGCTGCCAAAAATAAAGTCAGCCACTGTTTCTACTGTTTCCCCATCTATTTGCCATGAGGTGATGGGACTGGATGCCATGATCTTAGTTTTCTGAATATAGAGTTTTAAGCCAACTTTTTCACTCTCCTCTTTCACTTTCATCAAGAGGCTCTTTAGTTTCTCTTCATGTTCTGCCATAAGGGTGGTGTCATCTGCATATCTGAGGTGATTGATATTTCTCCCAGCAATCTTGATTCCACTTGTGCTTCCTCCAGCCCAGTGTTCCTCATGATGCATATAAGTTAAATAAGCAGGGTGACAATATACAGCCTTGACGTACTCCTTTTCCTATTTGAAACCAGTCTGTTGTTCCATGTCCAATTCTAACTGTTGCTTCCTGACCTGCATACAGGTTCTCAAGAGGCAGGTCAAGTGGTCTGGCATTCCCATCTCTTTTAGAATTTTCCAGTTCCTTGTGATCCATACAGTCAAAGGCTTTGGCATAGTCAATAAAGCAGAAATAGATGTTTTTCTGGACCTCTCTTGCTTTTTCCATGATCAAGCAGATGTTGGCAATTTGATCTCTGGTTCCTCTGCCTTTTCTAAAATGAGCTTGAACATCTGGCAGTTCATGGTTTACGTATTGCTGAAGCCTGGCTTGGAGAATTTTGAGCATTACTTCACTAGCATGTGATGAGTGCAATTGTGTGGTAGTGAGAGCATTCTTTGGCATTGCCTTTCTTTGGGATTGGATTGAAAACTAATTTATTCTGATTAGCTGTGTTTAAAATAATCCAGAGATGTCAGATGATAGGCATTTCATGTTTGCATAGAGTTTTTCTTTTCCACTGAGTTGCAAATATCATTAATAATATAGCTCTTGGAGTTTTTCTTTTTTTTTTTAATGAGAGAAATTTCTTGAATACCATACAGTTGATTCTTTTAATAATCTTAGGGGCTTCCCAGGGGGTGTTAGTGGTAAAGAATATGCCTGACAGTGCAGGAGACACAACGGACACTGGTTTGATCCCTGGGTTGAGAAGATTCCCTGGAGAAAGAAATGGCAACTCACTCCAGTATTCTTGCCTGGGAAATTCCATGGACAGAGGATCCTGGCAGGCTCCAGTCCTTGGGGCCACAAAGAGTTGAACTGGACTGAGAGACTGAGCACAAAAGTCTTAGAGACACAACAGTTTAATACGTTTCTGTCCTTTCAGTTCTATTTTGCTTAATTCTCTTAATTGTTTAATTTGTTTGTTTCTTAATTCCTTAATTAAACTTTGAGCTCCTTGAAATTAAGGTTGGAAGGTCATCTCAAATCAGACCTTGCTAGTGCCTAGTGCAGATTCTATGGATAGAATGTACTGTGAAAGTGGTGTGAGAATCCAATATTTCCTTGACATCTAAGTGGAAAATCTGTTCTGGTTAATTAGTAGATCACAAACACAAGGAGAAATTGCATCCAAGCAAAGCTGACTTAAGTGCTGAACTTAAGTGTGAAAGGGCCAAGGTAAGAAGGCATGGGAAGTCAGAGTTGAAGTACAGAGGCTGGTTCCCAGGTAACTGGAAAGACCTAGCATTGGACATAGAGGGTGGAAAAGCAAAAGAAGACTCTCAGAAGTAAAATGAGATTTGGAAAACAGAAAAGGTCAACTTTTACCTGATCCAAAATTTATCTAAGAATTCACTGTGAATACAATTATTCTTGAGGCTTCATCAAGTGAAATTATTGTATACCTTTTTTTTTTCTTGTCAGAAATGGTGCATCTATAGAGATTGAATTCAACTCTCTATGACCATGAAAAACCTTCCTATTGATCATAGGACAGTCTATGAGAGAATACTAATCAATTCTTAGAAAAAGACTATTTAATAATGATAATAATATAACAAATAATTTCCTTTATGGAGTCTAAACAGTAGCTCAATTGTGTCCGACCCTTTGCGACCAAATGGACTGCAGCACACCAGGCTTACTTGGCCATAATCAATGCTTAGAACTTGCTCAAACTCAGGTTCATGAGTTGGGGATGCCATCCAAACATCATAGCCTCTGTCACCCCCTTCTTCTACTGCCTTCAATCTTTTCCAGCATCAGAATCTTCCACTGAGTCAATTCTCTGCATCAGGTGGCCTAAGTATTGGAGGTTCAGCATTAGCATCAGTTCTTCCAATAAATATTCAGGACTGATTTCCTTTAGGATTGACTGGATTGGTCTCAAGAGTCTTCTCCAAGATCACAGTTTGAAAGCATCAATTTTTTGGCACTCAGCTTTCTTTATGGTCCAAATCTCACATCCATACATGACTAATGGAAAAACCATAGCTTTGACTATATGGACCTTTGTCAGCAAAGTAATGTCTCTGCTTTTTAATATGCTACCTATATTGGTCATAGCTTTTCTTCCAAGGAGCAAGCATCTTTTAATTTTATGGCTGCATTCACCATCTGCAGTGATTTTGGACCAAAGAAAATAAAGTCTGTTACCATTTCCATTGTTTCCCCATCTATTTGCCATGAAATGATGGGACCAGATGCCATGATATTCATTTTTTGAAGGTTGAGTTGTAAGCCAGTTTTTCATTCTCTTTCACTTTCATCAAGAGGCTCTTTAGTTCTTCTTCACTTTCTGCCATAAGGCTGGTGTGATCTGCATATCTGAGGTTATTGATATTTCTCCTGGCAATCTTGATTCCAGCTTGTGCTTCATCCAGCCTGGCATTACACATGATGTACTTTGCTTAAATCAAACAAGCAAGGTGACAATATACAGCCTTGATGTATTCCTTTTCCAATTTGGAACCAGTCCATTGTTCCATGTCTGGTTCTAACTGTTGCTTCTTGACCTTCATGCAGATTTCTCAGGAGGCAAGTATGGTGGTCTGGTATTCCCATCTCTTGAAGAATTTTCCACAGTTTGTTGTGATCAACTCAGTGAAAGACTTTAGCATAGTCAATGAGACAGAAATAGATGTTTTTTCCTTGAATTCTCTTGCTTTTTCTTTGATCCAATGGATGTTACCAATTTGATTTCTAGTCCTCTGCCATTTCTAAATCGAGCTTGAAGATCTGGAAATTCTTGGTTCACATATTGTGGAAACTAGCTTGGATAATTTTCAGCATTACTTTACTAGAGTGTGAAATACATGCATTTGTGTGGTATTTGGACTTTCTTTGACATTTCCTTTCTTTGGGGTTGGAATGAAAATTGACTTTTTCTAGTCTTCTGGACACTACTCTGGTTTCCAAATTTGCTGGCATGTTGAATGCAGCACTTTCACAGCATCATCTTTCAGGATTTGAAATAGCTCAACTGGAATTCCATCACCTCCACTAGCTTTGTTCATAGTGATGCTTTCTAAGG
>NW_024080596.1:1924408-1924791 GCF_014754425.2 Oryx dammah | reverse complement strand
GATCACACCATCGTTATTATCTGGGTTGTGAAGATCTTTTTTGTACAGTTCTTCTGTGTATTCTTGACACCTCTTCTTAATATCTTCTGCTTCTGTTCAGTTCAGTTCAGTTCCGTCACTCAGTCACGTCCGACTCTTTGTGACCCCATGAATCGCAGCACGCCAGGCCTCCTTGTCCATCACCATCTCCCAGAGTTCACTCAGACTCACATCCATCGAGTCTATGATGCCATCCAGCCATCTCATCCTCGGTCGTCCCCTTCTCCTCCTGGCCCCAATCCCTCCCACATCTTTTCCAATGAGTCAACTCTTCACATGAGGTGGCCAAAGTACTGGAGCTTCAGCTTTAGCATCATTCCTTCCAAAGAAATCCCAGGGTTGAT
>NW_024080596.1:1923405-1924398 GCF_014754425.2 Oryx dammah | reverse complement strand
ATTCCTTCCAAAGAAATCCCAGGGTTGATATCCTTCAGAATGGACTGGTTGGATCTCCTTGCAGTCCAAGGGACTCTCAAGAGTCTTCTCCAACACCACAGTTCAAAAGCATCAATTCTTCGGCACTCAGCCTTCTTCACAGTCCAACTCTCACATCCATACATGACCACAGAAAAAACCGTAGCCTTGACTAGACGGACCTTAGTCGGCCTTACAAATAGCTGTGAAAAGAAGAGAGGTGAAAAGCAAAGGAGAAAAGGAAAGATATAAGCATCTGAATGCAGAATTCCAAGGAATAGCAAGAAGAAATAAGAAAGCCTTCCTCAGCGATCAATGCAAAGAAATAGAGGAAAACCACAGAATGGAAAAGACTAGAGATCTCTTCAAGAAATTTAGAGATACCAAGGGAACATTTCATGCAAAGATGGGCTCAATAAAGGACAGAAATGGTATGGACCTAACAGAAGAAGATATTAAGAAGAGGTGGCAAGAATACATGGAAGAACTGTACAAAAAAGATCTTCACTACCCAGATAATCATGATGATGTGATCACTAATATAGAGCTAGACATCTTGGAAAGTGAAGTCAAGTGGGCCTTAGAAAGCATCACTACGAACAAAGCTAGTGGAGGTGATGGAATTCCAGTTGAGCTGTTTCAAATCCTGAAAGATGATGCTGTGAAAGTGCTGCACTCAATATGCCAGCAAATTTGGAAAACTCAGCAGTGGCCACAGGACTGGAAAAGGTCAGTTTTCATTCCAATCCCAAAGAAAGGCAATGCCAAAGAATGCTCAAACTACCCCACAATTGCACTCATCTCACATGCTAGAGAAGTAATTCTCACAATTCTCCAAGCCAGGCTTCAGCAACACGTGAACCATGAACTCCCTGATGTTCAAGCTGGTTTTAGAAAAGGCAGAAAAACCAGAGATCAAATTGCCAACATCCGCTGGATCATGGAAAAAGCAAGAGAGTTCCAGAAAAACATCTA